>NW_023466381.1:0-7578 GCF_013731165.1 Rhagoletis pomonella | reverse complement strand
TTAAACTGTTATTATGCTTGTAAGACTTTTATTTAATGTTTATTAAAAATAAAATTATAATATCATTCGTTAGCGGTTGTGTATGCCGAAAGAGAAATCTTAAGAGAAGAGTGAACTAAAGGAGTTGGAATGGAACAAGGATAGCTGACCACCCACACAATGAAATCGAAGCCTGAGCAGCTCAACTCAGCGCTGCCAAAAACCTCAAACCTAATCATATAGAGGTGGAGTAGAAGCTCGAAAGATGTTCCGCCGTCTCATTGTCTTAAAGATAGGAAAGGCAACAGGGATCGTCATGTATGCTGATCACAATCAGGTGTTTGCGCCACGAAAAGTGAACAGTCAGCAATTTAACAAGTTGTATGCGTTCCCATCTTCCCAATGACTAACTCGCTGCGGACCCGGGAATCTCTGATCTGTGCCCTCTCTAGCCCAATGGTCAGCTGTCAATTCACCAGTTGCTGCCAAAAAAATTTAGTCGAGTTTTGCATTGCCGCATCCGCCTAGAAGTAGTCCAAGGGATAGTTAACGCCTTTAGTGCACGACAGATATGTATGTAAAATCCTGCATCTTTACTTAATATCCACCACGTAGTTCATGATCTTGAGGATTGAAAACACCTCAGTTCGGAATAACGGCTCATCGTTTGCGTTTAGGCAGCATTCAGCCTCTGGAAAATCTCTTTAGCAAAGACGGATTGCCTAATCTGCAGATTCTCTCTCTTTCAATCGTTGAGCTAGCGATGTAGGTAGAAATGCAATTCTCTGCCACCAATAGCATCAGCAGCGTCTTTTTCCTCTCTACATACTTAGTTCCCTAGTTGAAAATTGTATAGGAATCCTCGAACGAAGATCTCAGAATGATGTAATCTGATCTGTGTTGACATCTAAGTCAGTCTTGATCTTGTTGTGCGCATAGAGGGTTTGCTGCAACAATTTTGATTTTCCTGCTTTGAGAGTCGAATTTGCGGCTGCTGCAGTATTGAGAACTTCCACCGGCTATGAAGAGCTCTAAGTGCACTTCTCTAAGAACCGACATAGGACTAGCTTTAGAGACCATTTTTGACTAGCTCCGAAGAAGTTGTATTTCACGTCGTTAAACCAGGAATGTTACGTCACTGCACAGCAAAAAAAAGCTGCTTCCAGAGCCATGCTATAATCGAGCCCATCGTATGCAGTTACAATGAAAATATATCCTTCCAGAGATGCGTCTGCTCATTACTAAATATTTTATATTGGCGCGCACATATCAAAAACTTTACCTGGTCGGTCGCTTGCTATGTGGGATCGCTAAGAAACGCCACGCACGGTTGAAGGGTCTGCTACAAGACTTGGGAAAACCGAGAGTTCTCTCCGAGATTTTTGGACACATGCAGAGTATAGCGATCACCCTGGTCTTCGCTCGATGGGCGGACCTTAAATCCACATGAGAGGCAATGCAAGAAATGGGTAGTGTCCGTTAATTATTGCTCACTGAGTGTACTCTTGACAAGTGCAGCTCGCTTAACTTAACCTAATCATCATTGAAAAACTTAAAAGGTATACTTTAATATTTGCTGCGAGTATTATAAAATAAAATCTTTAAGTATTTGAGTACTTTATTTTGTAAAAAATGCATAAAATCGTACTAATATTTATAAAGTGAGATTCGCAAACTTAAACTAGAGAGAGAGAGAGAGAGAGAAGTTCGTTGTGGGATTTGAAAAGGTAGACATGCCTTTATAAAAGTGTTGTTAGGGTTAGTTTGATGAATTGAAAATAGTGGAGTAGTTTTACATAAATGATGATTAAATCTAAAAATTAGAATTTAAACTACGCAGTACAACCTAAGCGGTGGTACGGATGTGCGGCGGCAGGAACAACAAAAAAAACCGGGTACAAGTGCCAGTGGTCCATTACGTGGGGAGTGGATTTTTTTTTCAGGTACGCCTATTTACAATTCACAATTTTAGGGCCGACGTTGCTGCTGCGAAGGTGGTAGATATTCACGATTGCTATTCGCTCCGGAATTGGCCGCGCCGCCGGTCACACCGACACCAACACCAACACCGGATCCATAACTAGCTTGGGTTGATGCAATTGGTGCAACAGCATTGTTAAAGGCTTGAGCGCCGGTAGGTGCTGCGGCTGAGAAGCGACCTGCACTGGCGGCAGCGCCTGCATTATAGCCCGCGGTCGATGGCACTGGTGTTGCTGTGCTGGGCACAGCGCCGTAAGCGGTTGAACGTAAATTGCCCGCGCCAAAAATGCCACCGCCGCCTGCTGGTAGCGTAGCGCTTGTAGCGCGCAAGCCACTACCACTAGCGGCACCTGGATAATTAGCCGGTTGGCGCGCACCCAATTGAGCTGTGGCTCCCGCATTGCTGTATGCGCCAGCGGTGTTGCGTTGTTCATTGCCATAATCGTAGATGTAGGCGTTGTTGGCGTAAAGCGCAGGTGCGGTGCCGCATTCAAATTGATTCCACCACACGCAAACGAGTGTTTCCTGGCTGAAGATGGTGCCATTCGGACAGAGAAA
Organism: Rhagoletis pomonella; assembly: GCF_013731165.1. Lineage (NCBI taxonomy): Eukaryota > Metazoa > Arthropoda > Insecta > Diptera > Tephritidae > Rhagoletis > Rhagoletis pomonella. Next base: position 5,061 of record NW_023466381.1, on the reverse strand, counting down.
CGAGTAGGTGCGATTGAGCGCGCAAATGTGAAAGACCTGACACTGCGCCTCAACGTCCGAATAATAGCCGGGCAGTTGCTGCGTACAATCGAAATTGGTTTGAGGCACTTGCGCGTACACTGGATAATCGACAGCCGGCACGCCCGGTATGGCAGAGTAGTCACCTTCGCCACTATAGTCTACGTCATTGAGTCCAGAAGTGCGCGCTGCGTTGCTGTAGGCTGACTGACCGCCCGCCAGATTCGTCAGACCGCCGCCAAATTGTGCGCTGCCACCGCGCTGCTGAGCGCCTAAAATGGGACGCTTTGCTGCGTTAAATCCTGTGCCCACTGGTAGTGTAGAGGCGCCTGTGTTGCCGCTATAGCCGGTTGGGCCGGTTGCGCCGAGTGCTGTAGGTTGTGCGCCGAAGCCACCAAATGGAGATGCAGCGGCGCCTACTGTGCCGCCATAAGCGCTGCCAGCGGTTGAGGGATAGCCGACTGCGGCGTTTGTAGGCGCAGTAATGGCATTGCTGCCGAGAGGAACTAATGGACGCAAGGCGTTTGAGCTGCCAGTGGTGCCACCGGCAACATTAGAGATCTCGGGACGCGCATAATTGTAACCGCTTTGTGCCTGGAAGAGAGTGGGAGAAAGAGAGGGTGAAAGAGAAATTAATATTCTATGTAAATCAGTCATGCCCAACGCTGGCAGAATTCCATAAGAATGTGCCCTGCGCTGGGCATTGCCTGATGTAAATAAAGTCCAAAAACTTCGCTTACCCAAGTGCCCGCGCTGAACAGCAACAGTGAAAGTCCTACAATTAAAAGAAAAAGGCCAGTTAATTAGCAGCAAAAACAAATAGGTAATTATGTATGGAGATATGTATGTATGTATGTATGTTTGAACGAGTACATATTTTTGACCGCCCCAGCACAAAATGAATTAAAGACGTCCGCTGTGGCAAATCAAAATGCCTCTACGAGACGCAGTTGGCTCTGGCCCAGTTTTCTAAGGCCAAGTTCGTCGTTGCTGCATTGAGTGTTGCCACAAGCGGCTAGTAGCGGCTGCACGTGATTGCAATCTGTTTGTGGCCAATTTGAATGCGAACATTTATCATTGCTTGCAGCAGTGAATCGACAGCGCTGAACTGGTAGCGTAATGTGTAGATATGTACGTTAGGGTGCACCACTCTTCATTAAAAAAAAATTGGTTCTCTTCTCCCATTGAAAATGTTAAATTTATTATGTTTTAAGACTTCCGTGGGAAAGGTTACAGATTTACGCGAGCTGGAGCTATTAGAAAATTATTCCAAAATTTATTTTTTTACACCCGAGCGCACTTGTGCACAAGGGTATATTAATTTTGTTCACATAACGGTTGTTTGTAACAGCCAAAACGAATCGAGATAGATATAGACAAATGTATACATAAATGATCAGGATGAAAAAAGAAATCGATTAAGCCATGTCTGTCTGTCCGTCCGTCTGTCCGTCTGTCCGTCTGTCCGTCTGTCCGTCTGTCCGTGTACACGATAACTCGAGCAAAAATTGAGATATCTCAACGAAATTTGGTATGTAGGTTTCCCTTCATCCAAGGTAGGTTGGTATTGAAAATGGGCGAAATCGGACTTTAACCACGCCCACTTCCCATATAACGGTAATTTCCAGAAATACGAAAACTGCGATATTTTAGTAACTACTGAAGATAATTCACTCAAAATTGATATTTACAATAATTTTTAGACGAAAAATAAGAATATTGTAAATTTTAGGAAAATGGGCGTAGCCACGCCCACTTATGGTTACATGTGTATATCTTGGTAACCGCTACACCAATTTCTTCCAAACTTGGCACAGTTGTTGGTCCTGGTACAACATAACAAATGGCCGAAAATTTCTAAAATCGGACAATAACCACGCCCACATCCCATATAACGGTAATTTCGAGAAATACAAAATCTTCGATAAATCAGTAAATATTGAAGCTAATTTATTCAAAATTGATGATTGCAACAATTCTTTACCAAGAAATACGTTTATGACAAAATTTTGGAAAATGGGCGTAGCACCGCCCACTTGTGATATGTATCTCGCTAGCCGTTCTAGCAATTTGTACCAAGCTCGGTATGGTTATTGTGCTTGCCACATAAAAGCAAACCGTTGAAAATTGTTGAAATCGGACTAAAATTGAGGCCGCTTTTCATATAACGGTAAATTTCAGATATGCTTGAAATTTCAATATTTCGAAATTTAAGGACGCTAATTTACTTAAAATGTATACACCCCGGCTTATCATGTAGCGGTAGCTTTCGGAAAGGTGGAAAACATATATTTAATACTTGCGCCGGGTATTTAATGTTCGGCTCCGCCCGAACTTAGACTTTCTTACTTGTTTATAGATAAAATTAATTTTTATAAATTTTTTTTCTAAAAAATCAAATCAGAAGATAGAAGGGGTGAAGCTTGAAAGCTCTGCATAAAAATATTTGAAAAGTTGATTAATGTTATAAAAATAATTAGATTTTTGGAGGTATTTTCACATCGGTCTAGCTCACGTAAATACTTGTACGAAATGCTTTGGCGGATGCCTTAAAATTAAACAAATTTTATAACTCCGTTGGAAAACCTGCAACTTTTTTTTGTGATGCACCCTAATGTACAAACACATATGTAAGTATATTTTTTGGAATTTTAGTATCAGCTATGCACCTTACGGCTTAAGCTGCAGAAGATTGTTTTTTATTCCGAAATTGACATATATGTGCATACAAATCTATAAATGTTAGTGACTGCATCCCAGTTGGAAATCCATGTCTGACTTTCGCAAACCGCGTATGTTACTTAAAGAACTATCAAATTCAGATCGTTTAAAGTCGTTTATTACTTTTCCAAACAATTAAAAATTTTGCAGGTCTCTTTGTCTGACATAGTATTCAGCATTACGCTTTTCTTCCTAAGTCATGGGGCCAAAAATTTCTTTTTTTTCTAATATTCGTAGTTAATGCTACCGATTGCCTTCCGAAATTTCGTAAAATAATTGGCAAAGTACATTTCCTCTTACAAAATTCGGCAAAAAAAAAATCGGAAAGAGAAAAAATTATTTCTTTAAGAATTCTTTAAGATTTCTCTGCTATTCAGAATACATACTCCGAAAGCATGATTTGCAGTGTATATGTAAGTATGTATGTATGTATGTAACTCCTCTAAGTGTATAATCCACACGTGCCACTCTGGCCATATTTCCAATTGTTTTGCTGCCGGTTTGATGTGCTTGGCCGACTTCCGCTGTAGGCTACTTTTGATGACGTTGCAAGTAACCCTGGCTTCTTCATGCAATACTTTTTGTAAATACATATGTACATACAAACATACACACATGCACATGTAAATATGTAGATATATATATGTATGGTATTTTGAATGAATTTCAGGGAGTTCGCATTGGATTTTAGATTTTGTTTTAAAAATACAAATTTTTGTTAAACTTTTTTTTTTTTTAGATTTTAGGCACTAATTTCTCTTTTTTTTTTGATAAAACTTTTTCCTTTTCTAATGTATTTTTAAATTTTATTGTTTTAAACAGAAAAAAACATTGTTTTATTTCATTTAAGTTTTAAAAATATTTTTATTTAGTTTTGCTCTGTTTTCAATTTATTTACTTTTTTTCAGTAAATTTTTTTTTAATAAACTTATAAATATTGTTTTAAAAATGAAAAAAGCATATATGTATATTTCAACTTAAAAAAAAAAATTATTGCTAAAACGCGAACAGCATAACGCTAGGGCCTCTTCGGTAGCAGATCTTTCAATTAGTCTTTCGAAAGACAGTGAAGAGCTTACAATATGGTTGCCAGAATTGACAATTTTCTAACGAAAGACTTTCTCCCGAAGGACTGTAGTAAGTTGAAAGACAGTTGCCAGAATTACCCTGTAATAGTTGATTTGGTGGATGTAATAACAGCTCTTCGTGGATTGTCTCGATTAATTCCAGAAGAGAAAAAAATACAGTTGAAAATGCGGAAGAAAAGTACTGAAGTTGTATTTAAATAAAACTCCCGAGGTTTATAAAAAAAGAATATTTTAAAACTATATGGCAACTCTAAGCGAATGTATTTTTTATAAGAAATTTTATTTATTTGTAGAAAATCAATTAATTTTAGATACACGAATTCATTATTTTTACTTTAATGAGCCAATAATTTTGAAGAATAAATTAAAATTTTACCGATATATTGTTAAATCATTAAATTATTTAAAATACATTGGTCTAACAGGCAGCTATGTTTATTAACACTCATTCAGATGAGGGAATTAATTATAAAAAAACCATTAAAAAAGAATTTTTCTTCAAAGAGTTTTCTTCTGTGAAAAATTAAATTAATAAAAATCCAAATAAACTAAATCACAAAAGTCGCCAATTTTTTATTTTTTATTTGTTCATACCACAATAGAAAACATAGAAATAAAATTTCTAAACTTTCTGCAAACCTCGGGAAAATTCAATAAACTTTCATTAAATCACTCAACTTTTTTGTCAGATTTTTTTTTTGAAAATTTTGAATTGTGAAGTCTATTAAATTTTAGTATAATAAAGTGCAGGTTTGAAGTTGATAAAAAATTCCGTTGATTTCACCAACACCGCTAACAAAGACATGGTCGGTTTCACCATATTTCCGGTATCGGGAATCGAGTTGTTTTAGTTTTCGGCACGCTTTCATACATTTATATATATATATATATATTTCTTTTTAATATGCCCTCCTAGGGAAATTTCTCGGTTGGTATGCCATATTTATGGTTTCTAACTTCTTTCTAACTCTAAGCTACAAAGCAAGACTTCCCCATATTTGGGGCAAGTTGAAAATAAGGCGCACCCTATTGTTGCCTGAAATAATGCGGCTTCTAAAAAAATGTGGAAAGAGAAAACTATCCGGCGCGCCTATTAATATAAGTTGAAAGTTTCTGAGTATTAAAAAAAATATATTTTGAAAAGAAAGTGATTTTTTTTGTTTCTTGAAATAGTAAACAATTTCGTTGGATAATTTTCTTATTATTGTTTTTACTTGAACTTACCAAAGTAATT
>NW_023466380.1:0-7578 GCF_013731165.1 Rhagoletis pomonella | reverse complement strand
AAGATAAAGATAAAGATAAAGATAAAGATAAAGATAAAGATAAAGATGAAGATGAAGATGAAGATGACCACTGAGGGAAACAAATTTTAGAATTAAAAAAACGTGCTAAATTAAAAAAAATACGCATATGAAAGAGCACCAACCCAACTCGTTTTAAATTTGAGTATGTACGTTATGGAGGATGGTTCCGTGCGCAGAAGTGGAAAACTTTTGACTGCCATTCACCTGGGAGTGGCCAGAAGCGATTCTTGTGCGTACGGTTCAAATCGCAGCTCACAACGTCCGGATATTTATATCCACGTATCCTCTGGGTAGCAACCAAACACCCGTTTGGGAGCGAGCTAAAGTGAGAAGGCGTAAAACTTCGCGTGCGCTGGGTTTGGGTTCCCGCCACGTTAAAACCCCGCCCAATGAAAAATTCCAACAAGCCTCGGATGAGACCCCCTTTTTCTGATGACGACCACGGCAAACGTATAAAGGACTATGATTTGAGGGTATGCACCTGGAATATCCGGACCCTTAATGGGGAAGGTGCCTCTGCCCGGCTGGTTGATGTCCTCGGGAAGACAAAGGCTGACATAACCGCCATCCAAGAAATGCGATGGACGGGGCAAGGTAAAGTAAGCGTGAAGCCTTGCGACGTCTACTACAGTTGCCACGTAAAGGAGCGCAAATTCGGTGTTGGATTCGTGGTAGGAGAGAGACTCCGTCGCCGAGTACTGGCGTTCACCCCGGTGGACGAACGTCTAGCCACAATCCGCATCAAAGCTAGATTCTTCAACATCTCGCTCATCTGCGCCCATGCCCCGACGGAAGAGAAGGATGAGGCGTCCAAGGATCTCTTCTATGAGCGCTTGGAACGTACATATGAGCGCTGCCCCCGACACGATGTCAAAATCGTGCTTGGCGATTTTAATGCCAAGGTGGGAAAGGAAGGGATCTTTGGCGCCACTGTCGGAAAATTCAGCCTCCACGACGAAACGTCCGATAACGGACTGAGGCTGATCGACTTCGCCGGGGCCCGAAATATGGTAATATGTAGTACTAGGTTCCAGCATAAGAACATCCACCAAGCTACATGGCTGTCTCCAGATCGAAAAACGAGAAACCAAATCGATCATGTTGTGATAGACGGAAGGCATGCTTCAAGCGTTTTGGACGTACGTACACTCCGAGGGCCAAACATCGACTCGGACCACTATCTTGTTGTAGCCAAGATACGCACCCGCCTCTGTGCAGCAAAAAATGTGCGCCCAACAATGCAAGGAAAGCTTAACGTCGAAAAGCTGCAATCACAACAGACGGCCAATTTATTCGCCACTCGACTCACACACCTGCTCTCTGAGAGCACTCTTCAACAATCCGACGTACGCGAGCAGTGGAACCACATTTCCCGATCATTAAGTACCGCCGCCGAAGAAGTAGTTGGATTTCAGCGAGCCCGAAAGAACAACTGGTACGATGAGGAATGTCAAGAAGCCGCAGAGAAAAAAGATGCCGCCTACAGGGCCACGCTGCGATCGGGCGCAACGCGAGCCATGTGGGACCGTTATAGGGAACTGAAGAAGGAAGCGAGACGTATTTGCCGCAATAAGAAGAGAGAGGCCGAAATACGTGAGTGCGAAGAGCTTGAGATGCTGGCCGACAGGAAGAACGCCCGAAAATTCTACCAGAGGGTTAGGCGACTTACGGAAGGTTTCAAGACCGGGGCGAACTCCTGTAAGAACAACAATGGCGACCTAGTGACCGATGTCCAGAATATACTTAAATTGTGGAGGGAACACTTTTATAACCTACTGAATGGTAGCAGCGCTGAAAGTAGTGAGGAAGACGAACCCGAGTCCCCAGTCGATGATGATGGAGTAGCTGTCCCACCGCCTGACTATGACGAGGTACGAATAGCGATTACGCGGCTGAAAAACAACAAAGCTGCTGGAGCTGACGGCCTGCCAGCCGAGCTATTCAAGTACGGCGGCGAGGAGCTGATGAGGTGCATGCATCAGCTCGTATGCAGAATATGGTCAGATGAACGCATGCCCGACGACTGGAATTTAAGTGTGCTCTGCCCAATCCACAAGAAAGGCGACCCCGCCATACGCGCCAACTACCGCGGAATTAGCCTTCTAAGCATAGGTTACAAGGTATTATCGAGCGTATTGTGCGAAAGACTGAAGCCCACCGTCAACGAGCTGATTGGACCTTATCAGTGTGGCTTTAGGCCTGGAAAATCCACCATAGATCAGGTATTCACAATACGCCAAATCTTGGAAAAGACCCGCGAGAATAGGATCGACACACACCATCTATTTGTCGATTTCAAAGCCGCTTTCGACAGCACGAAGAGAAGTTGCCTTTATGCCGCGATGTCTGAATTTGGTATCCCCGCGAAACTAATACGGCTGTGTAAAATGACGTTGAGCAATACCACCAGCTCCGTCAGAATAGGGAAGGACCTCTCCGAGCCGTTTGATACCAAACGAGGTTTCAGACAAGGGGACCCCCCTTTCGTGTGATTTCTTTAATCTTATGTTGGAGAAGATAATACGAGCCGCAGAACTGAACCGCTCAGGCACAATACTTTATAAGAGCGTACAATTGCTGGCGTATGCCGACGACATCGATATTATCGGTAAAAACAAGGGCTACGTCTGTTCTGCCTTCTCGGGATTGGATAGAGAAGCAAAGCGAATGGGTCTGGTGGTGAACGAGGACAAAACGAAGTATCTCCTGTCAGCACACAAACAGTCAGAGCATACGCGTCTTGGCACCCACGTCACTGTTGACAGTTACAAGTTTGAAAAGGTAGACGACTTCGTTTATTTGGGAACCAGCATTAACACCAATAATAATGTCAGCCTTGAAATCCAACGGAGAATCACTCTTGCCAACAAGTGCTACTTTGGGCTAAGTAGGCAATTGAGAAGTAAAGTCCTCTCTCGTCGTACAAAGATCACACTCTATAAGTCACTCATCATGCCTGTGCTGGTGTATGGCGCGGAAGCATGGACAATGAAAGCATCTGATGAGGCGGCTCTTGGAGTTTTCGAGAGAAAGATTCTGCGAAAGATTTACGGACCTTTACGCGTTGGTGATGGCGAATATCGCAGACGATTTAACGATGAGCTGTATGAGATTTACAACGATATAGACATAGTGCAGCGAATTAAAATTCAGCGGCTCCGCTGGCTTGGGCATGTCGTTCGGATGGACAGAAACGCTCCTGCTCTGAAAATATTCAACGCGGGCCGCGATGCTGGGAATAGAGGAAGAGGAAGGCCTCCTCTGCGTTGGAAAGACCAGGTGGAGAAGGACTTGGCTTCACTTGGCATTTTCAATTGGCGTCAGTTAGCACAGAAGAGATATGACTGGCGTGCTGTTTTGGACTCGGCCAAAATCGCTTAGGCGGTTACAGCGCCAAATAAGAAGAAGAAGATGTACGTTATAAAATATGTCGTTGTGAAGTGCACAGATGCTTTTTCGTAATTAAGAAGGGGAAAAAATTTTAATTTTACCTTCTGTCTGATGGTAATTGAACCCAGACCCTCTTGGCAGTAACCAATTGTGTCAAGCGTCTTTGCACACTCAGCTACAGACATACATATAAATGTGTTTTCAAATGTTGAGTTTAAATCAACATCACAGCGCGCGATTAGTGCATTATGTCTTACCATGTATGTGTGTATGTGTGTATGTGTTGTCACCCGCTGTGTATGCTTTGTATACATATACTTTCTTAATTACATATGAAAAAGCATCCGAGACGTGCAAAACGCCATCCGTGCAGTGAAAAATGCTTCATTTTAATACAGGCGTATTTGAATTGAATATTTATACGTAGTGTATGTATAATGGAAAAATCCATTTCTTTAACACTTTTCACTAGATTTAAATACGAGCATTTTTAAATGGCAATCAAATAAAATTTTTTTATTCTTACAACGCGTTTTTTTTTTCTCAGTGAAGATGAAGATGAAAATGAAAATAAAGACGATGATAAAGATAAACATAAACATAAACATATACAGATATATAAACATACAAATATTAAGCAAGTGAGCCCAGCAGTACACTTGGTGGTAATACCCCAACAGCAAATTTTCCATTTACCAAATATATATACAGACAAAAAGGAACACTCTGTAACCACATTGAAAAAAACCTATATACATATATAACACAAAAATAAAAAAATTAAACCCAGTAGTAAAATTCACTTGTCACAAAAATACATACAGTTCACAAAAAACACAACCACAAATTGCTCAACCTAGAGCCTCCTTTACATACTTAAATACTCAAATATAAATAAATTTCCTAATATCAAAAATGCCAACTGAACAAAACCCGAAAATTAGTTCCAAAATTCCAAGGAAATCAACTCCCGCCCAAATCTTTGAAAAGCTTCAGACTTCTACCGAAGCAAAGAAATCAGAAAAGAAAATCTCATGACCCGTGTGCGCAAAAATTTAATATAGAAAATGATGGCTTCATGAGATATTGTGCCAGACTCACCTCTTCTCACATAGAGGAATTCACAGAGTCGGCCCTCGAAATAAAAGGGAAAACTATTGACAATCTCTGGGCGCGGTTACAAGCCGCATATGACTCACTTTTCCTAAAAGATAAGGAAGACCTTCCAGATAATTTTTTGGCGTTGACGGAAGGCAAGTATTAATTTAGTATTGACACTTATGAAATGACTAAAGCGAAGATCTTAGATCAACTCAAATTGATCCGAGCTATAAGTCCTCCAAGCTCTCACTACCGAGAAGCACAGAATTCGCACACAGATGAAAATCCTCACATGTATCTGCAACTCCCGCCATGTGATACAGAGATTTTCCACGGTGGTTATGAAGAATGGCAATCTTTCCGAGATATGTTTACAGCCGTCTACATTAACCACCCCCAATTATCATCCGCCCAAAAATTATACCATCTCCGGTATAAAACAAAAGGGCAAGCCGGTCAAATCGTCAAGAAATTCCCTCTTAGCGACGAGAATTTTGACCTAGCATGGCAAGCATTAAGCGAACATTATGAAAACAAACGCATGTTCGTGGATAACCAATTCCAAATTCTAATAAATCTACAAACTAAAACCAAAACATGTCTGTCTATTTTAAACTCCCAAAAGGTTTTGACAGACAGCTGGGACCCCATCCTAATACATATTTGCGTATCCAAATTGCCCAGAGATACCCGAATACCCCGTCTCAAATGGACGATGTCCTAACGTCCAGATTTCAAGTGCTTGAAAGGGTAGAAATGTAATTCCCAAAACACGTAAGCAAGACTTCTGCTCTAATAAAATCCCACAGTAAAACAAAAAAGCTTTTCAGACAAATTCCAAAACGGTGTTTTCCTGTTATTTATGCGACACCCCACATCCGATGAAGAGATGCCCCATATTTAAAAAATTCTCAACACAAAAGCGCATAAAATTTGTTAAAACGCATAAATTGTGTGCAAACTGCCTTGCTTTCAATCATTGTTTGGCAGAGCATGAATTAACAGAAAAGGCATAACTCCTTCGTGCATGTTCACTCATCCAGAAGCCATTCCAAAAAGGCCAACATAAAGGAAAATAATAAGAAATTGATCACCCCTGATCGACAAATCAATGAAAGCTGTGGTCATGTCCAAAGGACCACAGACCCACAAAATAAAGAGCAAGTGATTCCCTATGATCACCACCCAACCAATACGTAAACTCAAAAAGTAATAGCGCAACACAGCACAGCGCACGCGGTCACCAAAGATTGTCCCCAAGAGTTAACAAACTACAAGCCGAATAAGCAACCACCTGCTCAAACTCCGCTCATGTTAGCTCGCTCCAAATTGCCAAAGAAAATGAAGTTCTCCTCCCAACTGCAATAGTGACAATAGAGCATCGAGGAGAACCGTTTCAACTCAGAGCACTGCTTGACCAAGGGCCCCAAAAGTCCTTTATCTCGTCAGCAGCTCAAAAGAGGTTGAAGCTCCCTATTAAGGCGGAGCATAGGTAATCTTGTCCGAGCGCAAAAACTCACTGTGGTTACTGCATTAACGTTCCAGATGACTGCAGACCCCACTATTCAGCACGCTCCTGCAGGCGGGGGCAGTGTTTAATCGTTCGATTAATGTGGCGTGTGCACCTAGTACTGTCCCGTCCCTTTGGCAACTTTCTTTCCTCTGCAATTATGCTACTGCAAAACAGAAATTAGAGAAAGAAAAACACTCCGATATCAACCGTCTCCAGCGCGCGCACAGGGAGAACTTCCGCAGAGTAAAGTCATCGGAAATATTTTCATTTACGTTTTACCAACATACCCTGCAGGGAGTGACGTTAGCTTATACCTAACTTTAGTCTGTTTACGCGAACACTAGTGCTAACTATTAACTGTGCATTTTGTTCGAAAAAAGCTAACTACTTTTGTGGGGCGATGGCCGCAAAAAAGTCAGACCTGGATACCTCTGCATTACATGTCAACTAACTTGTAACTAACTATTTTTGGACATAAAATATCAATAAGAAAAACAAAATATTTTTTTGTTTTTTTACTTTTTTATTTACTTATTTATTTACTTTATTTTATTACATTTCATATTTGTTTACATATTCTGCTCTGGGTGGCCACATATGCGAACACCGTCAGACATAACTTCAAAATGATAGTATAAAATTTCGATCTTCCTTTTATTTGTCCTGAATATGAAAAAGAATCTGCGAAGTTCAGAAAAAAAGTGTATTGAAAGTAATTTTGGTATGAGGATATTTGATAGAAACTTGTAAAGAAAACCAACTCCCGATTGCGTCTGCATGACTCCTGCATGACACTGCAGGGTACCTATGTATACGTGTACATAAAAATAGTTTGATTATTTCATAAACATTTTATAACGTTTAAATTCAAACTGTGAGTATTTTATTACCCTACAAATAAAACGCGAAGAAAGTTCTCGCGTTGTTCAAACATAAACATAAACATAACATAAACATAAACATAAAAATAAACTTAAACGTAAACATAAACATAAAAAACGATAGAGACAATGATAAAGATGGGGAATGTGGTAAAGATAAAAAAGGAGATACAACTTAAGAATGCGTTATGTGTTTTGTTATGGTATGTTATTTTATGTAATATGTTATGTTATGCTATGTAGTATTATGCTATGCTAAGTACTAAGTTAAACTCCCCTCCACTTAACCCATCTCAACTAATGTTATTTTATCTCAACTCACCTTAACCCAAATCAACTTACATCAATTCCCCTTAATTTTAGCTGTTGAATTTCAACCGCTGGGCGAACACTATTATTATTAAAAGGACTATGTTCTCTTTGATGTAGGTTAAACGTCAAGTGTAAGTGGGAACTTGTATGACTGCCCATTGATAGCTCGGTTATATACATAGCTTAGGAAATAATATGTCTTAGGACACTTTTATCAAAGTAGATAAATATGACATTTGACCAGTTTTGTTACACAAATACTCTCATGTGCGGCGCCCGGGGTAATACGACCTAACGTCGCATCTCCACCGGCAAAAAATAGTGGCTCCAATTGGTTATTTTGTTTTCCAGATATACGTT
>NW_023466379.1:0-7579 GCF_013731165.1 Rhagoletis pomonella | reverse complement strand
CCATTTGGGCAACCCCGAGTTCAGATGGCAACTGCAAGAAATAAACGTAAAAATACAATTGCAACAAAAACTACATATAAACAAAAAACCCAACAAAGCCAAACTAAAAACCAATTCAATCCAAAGCAATCCCAATGGCTCAACGCCAGACGCGACGGCAATCCGCAATGTTTACGTATTGCCATTTGTATGTAAGGATATACAGACAGATGTACATACATACATATGTATGTATGTTTGTAAGTATGGGCTTGTGTATGGCTCAATGTGAAATGCAATGCAATGCAGCTGATCCACGGACAAGTTGGCCGCTTTCCAAGGAAGTGGTTCATGCCATTGTCTTATCGGTGAACAAGATCAATATGCACGATATCAATACTCTTGGGCAACGTTCATCCGTAAGGCGATGCAACAAAACGACGACGAGCGAGACGGTTAGTCAGCCAACGAAGTACATACGTACTGGGTAGTAATCCTGGTCAAAAAATTCAAAATAAGGCCAAAAATAATATAGAAAATATTACGCAGCAAAGTTTACATAAAATACTCGTATGAGAAAATCTGTATATACATATGTATGAAAAAGCTGGTGACTGCACTAAATGTTGGTCATAAAAATCTTCCAAAAAGTCAAAAATAAATCATAGTCATAAAACCAAAATGAGGTGCTCTGTCCCAATACATTTGAAATTCAGCGAGGAAGCGGTCCAAAGTGCCATTGAATTTATAAAGATTCACCACGCCTTTGGTCTCACAACAGCGGATCACTAAACATTTGGACATATGTATAAATGATTTTGCAAAAGTAAAATGTCGTAAAGTGGGTTTTCGGAACGTTGAAACTAGATGGTAGTAAAATTAATTTATTTGTGAATTTTTTCTATCCGAATTTAGATGCCTCTAAAAGATGGATTCCTAACGTTTCAGGGGCATAGCTAATAAACTATTTCATAGCTCAAAGAAGTACAGCTTAGATTGGGTTAAGTTAACGGAGCGAGTCGATTACAGAATTTCGAATGCGGCTAATTTCGATCCCTGAGAGCTCAGGGTTTGTTCAGAATTGCGAGCCAAAATCATGAACCAACTACTACAGATCACCCAATCAGCTATCGTTGTATTTGTAATAGAATTTGCGAAAAAAAGTTTGCTCGAGCGTTTTTGACGTTTGTCGTTTTGTTTACATATCATTCTGCTTCTATATTTTCGTGGTGATTTTTTTAGCGATTCGACGTGTTTTGTGAACAATTTAATTTTAATTTAATACAAATTTATGAAATAAATTAAAGTGCTTTGTGATACGAAAGGGACAAGCCCGTGCGTTTGTTTAGTCTCCCAAGCGACGTAAACCTGCGTGAAAAGTGGGTAAACTTTTGTGGTCAGAACGTTGGCCAACAAGCAAAAATTTGCAGCTACCACTTCCTTCCCGAAGATTTTGTCAACCTTTTAAAAGTTCAAATGGGTAAGTTACCACTTTGTTTATAAAGATGTCCGAATAAATGGACTGAATTCGGGACTAGTCAAACACCTCATAGTTGAAAAGGGGGCTGTGCCAAGCCTAAGCAAAGGCAGCTTCAACAAACTATAAACCCTTGGTGGAAGCTGCAAAGACAATCGAAGCAACTGAGGAGCAGAGAAATGTGGTTGCGCTGGAAAGAGTGCCGTTGGTTGAAGTTGCTGTCGACAACGGAAACCGCTCCAACAAACTCAACTTGTTGCTGGAAGCAGCCAAAAGAATCGAAACAACTGAGGACCAGGAAAATGCGTTTGGGTCGGAAAGAGTGCCGTTGGTTGAAGTCGACAACAGAGCAAGTCGCAACACTAAAACGCTATTGGAACGAAAAATGTAAGTAAATATGTAAGTAATTTTAAACCTGGCACATGTATAATTACTTAAAACGAATATATATTTTTAGAAGAGCTCTTAAACGTGATGCAGAAGAGGCACAAAGGAAGCTGGAGCAAAAAATGTGAGTATATATATATAAAGCAGTGATATTGATAACGTAAGTAAAATAATTCTTTTGTCCCCAGTGAAGCGATAGACTGTGAAAATGTTCGGCTACAAAACTGCGCTAAAAAGAGGTTGGAGGATACTAATGCATTGAAGCTGCAACTGTGAGGAGAATGTAGGTAAAATTAGTATACGTTCAATAATTTATTTCCATTTCCGAAGTGAGTCAATAACACGCGAGAATATCGTTTTGCGGGAGAATGAAAAAAAATGCAAAAGACCATATCTGCCCTACAAGAGCGCATTCGAGGTGCTGAGTTTGAGCGGAAAAATATGGACAAAAAACTCTGCAAAATTCACTCCTGGCCAAAAAAAAAAAATAAAACGTGGTAGCAAGCGTATAAAGTGGGCCGAAGAAGACATATGTATCACGCTCGATAACCCTCTACTCCACGAGCGCAAAAATGTACAGAGTGTTAAAAAAGAAGGGTTTTCCATTACCTGCAGTGAGCACTCTGCAATGGTGGGCGAAGAAGCTCGACATAACCACAGGTATCATCGGACCTGTAATGAAAATTTTGTCGGCTGCATCTCAGCTGGATGTCGTGCAAAAAATATGCGTACTCAGCTTCGACGAAATAAAGATTATGCACAAGTAGCTATGCTGCGAGGTATATTTTTATTTATGCAACATATTAAAATATTATTCTAAATATGGCAGATAAATTTTAAAACCTACTTAAGAAAATGGCACTAAAACTAAAATGTTGCATAGGTTTGGTCTCTAAATGGAAGCAGCCGGTCTTCTACGATTTTGATTGTAGAATGACAGTGGAAATGCTGCACAGCATCATAAGCTCCGTGAAAGCATGCGGATATCATATTGCGGCTGCAGTAAGCGACCTAGGCGGATCAAACAGGGCACTAAATATTTAATGAGCTTGGTGTACAAATCGACACTCCGTGGTGAGTAATAATGGAATCCTTCACCTTCTTATTAGTAAATAAAAATTTAAAACGTTTAGGTTCATTTACGATGACGTCCGCATATATGTATTTGCAGATGCACCTCATCTAATGAAACTCCTGCGTACTATATACTATATTGATAGTGGTTTACTCATAAATGGTAAAGAAGTTCAAAAAGACACTATCATTGAGTTGCTCTCGTGCACTGCAGCTGAATTATCCATAACGCATAAAATAAGTATGGCCCACCTCACTATCGTTGGCCCTCAGAGGCAAAAAGTAAAAATGGCGACGAGACTTTTCTCCCACACCGTTGCGCAAGCCATTACACGAGCTGCTAGCCTTGGCTAGCTCGGTGGACGGAATACTCAACCAAATGACAGGAATGATGAAGGAAGTGCGGGTAAAAAAACAAAATGAGTATGTTACGTTTTCAAAAAGGTAATTTCCGAATTTGCTTAACAGGAATCGTTCAGTCAAATTTAGCGTTAAAGCTGCTGTACGAGGACATTAAGAGTAGGTTCGGCCTCAAATATATTTTAACTTACAGGTTGAACCAGGACGTACTGGAAAATTTTTTCGGTGTTGTTCGTTCCAAGGTAGTCTTGAACGACCATCCTGATCGTCAACAGTTTAAGTATCGCCTGCGGTCTTATATTCTTGGCTTCAACGAGGGCGTGCTATCAGACAGCGCAAGCACATCCGTAGACGATACTCCAGACCTTGAACTGGAAAGCAACTCTCTAACAGGTAATTTGGATTCAATGCAAATAAACTCTCAACAGATAATTTGGATTCAATGCAAAGAATTGCATAGGAATAAGATGGTCTAGTTTTATAGATGCATTATAACTCCTTATTTAGGCATAATTTTAAATAAAATTGCGCTTAGGCCAGATATGGACAGCAGCGAAATGGACGACGAAGAGCAGCAGGAGTTGGAATGCCTTGAGACAGACGGTCTTCAAAGCCTTGCAGGGTTATATGCCATCGGCTGCATAATTCAGTACCAGGTATCCAAGTAGAGGAAGTGGATGACAGTTACACCTGGGTAAACCACCTTACTGAAGGCGGTATGTCCAAACCCACGCGTGAAATGATGGCGCATATGCAGCAACTACAGAGAGTATTCGACGAGATCAACGGTGACGGGTTGAATATAATGGCCAATTTCCTTGAAGAGCACATGAAGAGGTCCGAGCATATTGGGTGCGATGCAAAAGTTAAGAAATTATTCTTCCGTGCACGTATGTTCTTCAGGATAAGAACTTTAAACAAAGCTCTTTCTGACAGCGCGAAATCTCGGAAACGAAAATACCGAAAACTAAAAACGCCGAGTAAGTTAGAACCAATTTTAGGAAAAAAAGCAATTTTAGTGAGAAGCAAGTTTAGGAAAAAAGCAATTTTAGTTAGAAGCAATTGTAATATCACCCGCAAACCAGCAAATACATTAACCGTGAAATTTGTAGTCGGTTGAAAATTCACAACTTTTTTATTAATATAATATATTATATTAATATAAAACCCCTCTGTCCCAATCTTTGACAAACCAATACATCTGAAGTGGGATTCCATGTCATCGATAATCTGAATGTGCAAAGTCTAGTAGTTTTTAATTAATTAAAATTACTTTTTAATAAAATAAAAATAGTTAAATTGAAATAAACCAAGATTGAATAGTGCATGAGGCTTGTATTTAGAATGAATTTAATGAATAATGAAAATAAAGAGTAAACATTTAAAAAAAAATACTCTAATTGCGTTATCATTATTTTCCCAACTCTTATATGCAAATTTCGGATCAAGGTACATAGTATACAAACAAAAAAAATAGTTTAATTTATTTGGCAGATATCAATTAAAATTAATTAGCTGAGCTGTATGCACTACAGTGGGCTTATGATGAGTTCGAATTCTTCGAGATGACATTTCACGCAATTTGTTTCATCTGCCTGCGTTTCTTTCTGCCGCTGGAACGTATCGTGGAGGAGCAGTGTGTTTACATGCGCCCAATAAAGCAATCGTTTCGGCAATCAAATGTGCTAAGCGGATTCGATCAAGAGTTCCAGAAGGCGAATGATGTGGTAGGGCGATGTCGTAGGTGAGACGAGCGTACAGCTATAAGAACAGATACATTTGTAAATCAACGTTCTTGAGAAATGGGGAGGCATCGTACATTTGTAATTATGTGGGAGGAAGTACAAATGCAAATGAAGGAAATGAATTTTTATGGACACGTTACAACCCACTTCACCATAAGCATTCGAAAATTCGTTGACAACCATGACATAGTCTCGCTTCTGTGGTTTCCAAGGAAATACTCGCCTAGTGCTACAAAACTCTGCCTTGCACGGTGCATGGATTACACGGATTGCACGAAAAAAAACCGGGTTTCCTATGGAACAGCTTTGCAAACCGAGAAATCCGTGCACCGTGCAAGGGCTTTGCAAGACTATGAGAATACCCCTATAGTTTCATATATCGTAGCTTTAAATGCAGTGGTGGTAGGACAATATTTACAGCTTGCACAAATGGGACGTTTAAAAAGTTTTCCGGCCTATTTAATGCGGCGCTCGGGATGGCCATACTTTGCGATCAAAGAAAACGTCAATGAAAAAAAAACCTCTCAATCAAAAATTTTTTAGTTGTATAGCCAAAAATAATATTTTTGAAAAAAATTTGTTTTCATAAAAGGTTTAATAACCCAGTAAACTTTCCTCCGATTTTTGAAAACAAACGCTAGTTTTTTTCGTTATTAAATTTGGGTTTTCAATCAATTTAGGACTAGTATGGGTTTCCTATAAAATAGTACATAAGAACCCCACCAAATTGAAAAAAGACGAAAATATAACAATAATAAAATAAAATAAAAGTTGGCTGGGTAAATACACACAGATCTCTTAAAGTTTCTTTACTCACGTATGTATCGTTAGAAACGCCCACGTTTCTTCTTTTTAGACCTGGCAATAAACCGAAACTCGGTTGGTAATGAGCTAAGTTACAGGCTTATAAGTACGCAAGAGTAAAAAAACCCGGTTTTTTAACGGTAAATCAAGATTTTGCGAGTGTTTGGCAAATTTCATATTTCGATTCTGGTTTTACTCGAAAAGACCGACCAGAAAATATATACAACTTCCCAGGTATTTTTTAGTGTCGCACAGTGTTATTACAGATTTGTACGGTTAAAATTACTAACAAAACTTATCTTAGGATCATGGTCATGGAATACTTATTTAGTTAATTTCAGTTACCATAAGTCCACAAAAACAAGAATGCCGACTATTTTTTTAAAACTAGGCATTGAACATTTCTGCAAATAAAAATCAAAATAATCATTTTACGATTCATCGTGTTTCGCCCCTCGAAAATCATTATGGAGCATTTTATAAACAAATCAGAAAGTTCATTCATAGTCATTCGAAATTATAATGCACTTTAACGCAACTCAGCTTTTGTCAGTGGTTCGCACCGCTGAAAAGTAGAGAAATGTGCTAAGTGATACACCCGACTCAGATCTTCTACGAGCTAATGGAAAGGCCACATTACTTCATTCCTACAGGGTGGGCCAAATAAGACATATCATCCATATTTCCTAGCTCCATAGTTTGCCTAGCAGTGTGCGCAGTCGCTCCATCTTGTTGGAACCACAAAGTACCGCCAAACAGTGCATCTGGATGGGTGTAGCTGGTGCTGTTGTGTTGCCCTTGGAATTTCAGAGCCCCACAATGTACAGTTTTGCTTGGAAATGCGCTTCGTCCGGCATTAAAAACATTACCAAAAAAAAAATCTGTGTGGCTAATTGTGTAAAACGAATAGCGTTTTGTAGTCGTTGTTGGTGGTCTTGCTGTAAGTACCTATTATGATTTTCCAAGAGATTAACTATAACATGCAGAAAGAAAATAACAATAGATGTGTATAGCTGGGGCGCACCCAGTAATATATTTTGGGAGGGGTTTATACTTCTGAAAATTCGCTTCAGATAATACGCTCTTTAAAATACATTTATGCAAGTTTTATGTACAGTATACAATATATAAAAAAACTTTTTAAAGTTTCATAAATTGCACTTTATATACATATAATTAACGAAGAACCCAAACATTTTTAACCGATTTCCAAAAAGAGGAGGTTATCAATTTTTAAGAATATTTTTTTTTTTTTTTTTTTTTTGGATATGCTACCGCATAACTTTGGACCACGTGAACTGATTTCAATAATTCTTGGAAATTACTTCTTTAATATAAAGTTCTATAAACACAAGATGCGGTCAACTTTCAACAGTAAAAAAAATTTAAATAAGAGTTATAATGTTCATTTTAATCGATTTATGGTTTCTGATTTTCGATGGAGACGGTGATTTTGCGCGATTGCCTCTTTTTTTTAAATATTTCGAAAACCAAAAAAATTAACTGAACTTGTATTTTCATTATCTGGCTCATTTTGCTGGAACGAATTCGAAGTTGGTAAATTAAATCTTCGAATCCTTGTTAAATAAACAGTGGTAAACTCTTTTTGGCGGTAAAGTGTAAAAAATTATAGTTTAAAAAACTAAAACCTCCCTATTATAATTGCCATTCGTAATGTCATCAGGTATATAACATGAGAATAGAATTCGCTGCATCTTTTAGGCGCATCAATATTACATAGTTACATCCCGAG
>NW_023466378.1:0-7579 GCF_013731165.1 Rhagoletis pomonella | reverse complement strand
AAAAAATTATCAATAACATAACATTCACAGCCACTGTTAACATTCGTAGGATATAAGGCTAGGCCATTATCCAAACTAGACCAGTTAATGTCACACATATTAAAATCCCCAGCAATACAAAGATTTTCGTTATTAGAAGCTAAGGCAAGAATATTATCTACACGCGCTTTATATAAAAACTCGGAACTAGACGGCGGAACATAGGAAGCACACACAAAAAGCTTAGACAAGCCATTGACCGAAACGCAGAGCTGATCTAGCAAGGTATCCGCATTCGCCAAAGGCACAAGCGACGATCGATAGTTTCGCCTAACGGCAATTAGTACTCCACCACCTCTAGATAGTCCCGCTTTAATATAGTCACGGTCTTTGCGAAAAACGTTGTACAGATTGGCGTCAAAGAACTCAGAATCGAAAAAATTTGTATTAAGCCAGGTCTCAATCAGTATGTAAATATCATAATCTGAGTGAGAACTCATTTCAAAAAGTGTCTTGGACTTTGTTCGGAGGCCGGAAACATTTTGATAATATATTTTTAATTGCTTGGAAGGAACTTTTCCTGACACAGGGTTAGTTATGCCACTTTCTGAGGAGCACCGTCTCGATGAAAAAAACGAAACGGATGAATCAACACACTCTCGGGCCATATGTCCGCCTTAAGCAGCTTCTCGTAGCCGCAATCCAAAATCCCCAATTTGAAGTTAATTCTTCTGAGTTTACTAAGATCCGAATCTTTCCTTATTAGCGGGTAGCAAACCATCCACTTTACATCGATTTTAGCTGCCTTAGAAGCATACGACAAAATATCAGCAGCGGTTACACTAGGCGAGAATGAAGATATATGCAGCCATTTGAAGTCTGAAATAACACTTAGCTCATTGGTGCAGCACGAGCCAATAACCAAAGGTTTTACAGTATTACGTTTACGTTTTGGTACAGTTTTCCAGCCGGGTGTTTGCAATGTACAGTGACGAGCAAAACTGTAACATGGTTTAACACTTTTTGTTTCAGCCACCGCTATATTTCCAAGTTCTAACGACTTTCATACTTTTGCTGTATATTCTTGTTGGTACGTCCCTACTCCCTCTCTCATAATGATTTGAAGTCAATACAACAACAATAAAAAAAAACAGCAGACAAAAATGTAAATTAAGGCAGATGTTACAGTTTTGCACTCATATATTTTTAAGAGCTTTTTAACAATTTTCACGAAAAAAAAGAACTACTAACACAATGTTCAGTACTCTTTTGCCTGTTTCAGTTCCTGGATGTGATTTGGCATACCTTATTTGTATCTTTGTAAAAATTCTGGAGGTATATCCTTAGTTTGCTTTCACAGCTCATGTACTCGATTTTACGGACTTTGATACTTATTAAGCTGTGCTTTTAGTTGATTTTGCAAATTTTCGCCGAGATTCATATCCGCGGATTGTGGAGGTTATTTCAAAATAGCAAATTTTTGCTTATGCATCCAGTCTTTGCGAACATATGCAGTATGTTTTGGGTGATTTTTCAGCAGAAACTCTCATTTTTCGACTACATCTTGCAAATTTTGTTGAAATATGAACAGATACTGTTCCTTACGCATAATGCGTACTAACGGACCAACAAAATTTTTGAAATACAACCCCAAACAATTAAGATCCTACCACTGTGATTCACAGTTTGCAGTACATGATGCGCTTAGGCTTAATTTGGGTCTTTGATCCAATACCATGCCCGGCGATCTGATTGAAAGCGATTAATTTAGTCTTGTCAGACCAAATAACCTTCAATTGAAACTTAAAAATATGTTTTTTATTGCATTCTGAACGGCCTAACATATCCCAATAGGCAACGGTCCGGGTTTCGTGCGATGCAGCGAAACGCTGCCACACTCGCACATGTATTATGATCAAATTTGCTTTTTTCTTCTTTATGATGCCTTCGCGCTCAATTTGGCAATTCTTCGCCTCGCTGTCTATTGATTTGCATTAAAGTTTAATACCTTAAGCGCTTCTATAATAGTGGCTGCATCGCTACTTGCTTCTAAGTTCACAAGATATCGTACCGTAATATTTTTTAACAGACTTCCTCTGTCCTTGGGAACACTTAAGGCTATATTTTTTCTAAGTCTTAACATTTTTAAGTAGCAAATTCCAAAATTTTTGCCACTTTTCGTGCGGTTCCGCCTTTCCGCAGTAAATCTATTATTTACATTTATGGTTCCTGATTACCTTTGTTATTTACTGGTAATCACTTCTTCAATAAATTACAATATAGAAAAAAGTCATCTGACTTCCAACTAAGTAAAAGATAACTGTCAAATGCAAAACTGAGAGTGAGTGCAAAACTGTAACATCTGCCTTAATTTACATTTTAGTCTGCTGGTTTTTTTATTGTTGTTGTATTGACTTCAAATCATTATGAAAGAGGGAGTAGGGACGTACCAACAAGAATATACAACAAAAGGATGAAAGTCGTTAGAACTTGGAAATATAGCGGTGGCTGAAACAAAAAGTGTTAAACCATGTTACAGTTTTGCTCGTCACTGTATTAGTAGCAGTCGCAGCAGCACTCGCAGTAGACGTCGTAGCTTGCATTACCACTGGGACAGGCGAAGAAGTAGGAATAGGAGAAGAAAAATCGCCAGCACAAGCAGCATTGCAGAGACCAGATGGAGTAGCGGAAACGGGATCGCGAGAACCCGATGCAGCAGGCGCGCGGTTGTTTACATGCTGTAGAGCGCGAACATTTGAAGAAGATGACGAAGTAAGTAAACGAGACAAGACAACAGAAACCGTCGTGTCACTGTTGTTGCCAAATTTATCATTACAAGCAGAGGCAGCATCAGGGGAGCCCGACGCAGCAGGCTCGCTGTTGTTTACAATCAAATGCACTTGTGACGAATTTGGAAGCGCGAGAAAGTGAGCAGTTCGGTGTCCGCTGCCCGGCAACCGTTGACACCACTTTTGTTGTTATGAGCACTTTTAAGAGCACTTACTTCTGCAGTTAATGCATTAATAGCATTGGCATTGTTGTTACCATTTACAGCCATTAAATTAACTTGGTTTTTTACACCATCAATCTGCGACGCTAAGTATTTAAACTTTACTTCGAAAGCAGTCAAAATAGATTCTATGCCCATTTTCTGAGTGACTATGATCGACTCAAAGGCTTTGCAAATTTTATCAAGTGTATCCACACAGTTACTGCACAGGTAGCGAATATGTCGGTTGGTTGAAAACAACCTCACATCATACTCTGAGACAGGACCTTCACAACATGCCCTATGGAAGCGTTTATTACAAAAACCACTGCAAGGCACCACTGAAGAATCATTCCTCGCAAACATTTTGATGCACTTCCCGCAAAAGTCCATATTTAAAATAAGTATGTTTGAATGTGTTAAAGACGATAAGAAACAAAGCAGATTAAGAGAGTAAGCAAAAACACGTCTACACTCAACGACAGCCAGCGCAAAATTCCGACATTTTTTCAATTTGAATCGCAATATCTCCACAACAAGAGTTTTCCCAGATATAAGCTATATACCAGATGAAAGCTGAAGTTGGGCTAGATTTGTGGAAACTTAGAATAAAATCGACTGACAAGTTTTTGAGAAAATGCCCGAAATGTATATTTTCAGCAGACCGATTTTTAGTTTTCAGACGATAACGTTATTACATATTTATATTTTATAAACACAAAAGATAGCGTTAGATAGCTTGTTTGAAGACCCTTCTACTGATATCCACGTCAATGACATGGACTGCGTTGTGCGGCCTCAGTGGTAGTTTGAAAAATTGCTTTTTTTCGAATTTCAGGCAGCAGCCACGCCTACAAAGGCATACGAATCAAAACATCCTCGCTGCCTTCCACTTCGTTTGGACAACAATTACGTACGAAAAGATGTAGTAACAAAACAACTTATCACAACTAAAGCACAGAGAATTTTTCACCATTTTTTTATTCTTTTAAAAAAAAATTATACTAAATACATCAAAAAATAAAACTCAAAATATTCAATAAATTTACATACAAATTTGCAACTTTTAAATTATTAAATTTCAGTTGATTTTTGGTATTGTTTTTACTGAGAGTTTCTTCCATACAAACTATGTTCGAAAATTTTTTTTATATGGAAGACACTGTCAGCAAAAAAAAAATGCTAAAAATCAACGAAATTTTCTGGCAACTTCAGACTTGCACTTTATTAATTGGTACAAAAGGTATATTTTCCAAATTTTTCTAACAGATCTGATTAGAAATTGTGATTTGATGAAGAGCCTCCGAGCCAATAATTTTTTACGGCACTATACTTATAAGCACTCTAGGTTTCATGAAAGAAAAAAAATTTGAGTACAAGATAACATTAAAATATCAGTCAAATTTTTCGTTGCTGTGGACTTGTTTCAAAACTTCTGACTTTTCCTTAATATAATTGTAAAACTCTGTGCACGTCATTTTTAAAGTATTTAGGTACATATGTATGTATGTTATTAATCATCAACCATTGCTTGTGCAAAGTTCAACTATCTGAAGATGTAACTATTTCACAAATGAAACCGGTGCACTGAGAGAAAGAAGTTTAGAATTAAAAAAAACGTGCTAAATTAAAAAAAAATACGCATATGAAAGAGCACCAACCCAACTCGTAATACGTTTAAGTATACACATTTTATTATTCAGTCTAGAAATATTAAATTCAGATACGCCCATACAAAAATGAAGCGCTTTGCACTTAACGGAAGCTTTTTCATAAATAAGTTAAAAAATATATATTTAAATTCCATGCTGCCTGTAATGGGATTTGAACCCTGACCCTCTGGAAATTAACAAATTGTGGCAAGTATCTTTGCGCACTCATCTAAAGCCAGACATGTAAATGTGCATTCAAATGCTGAGTTTGAATCAACACCACGCGTGCGTGGTATTAAAGTGTTGTTTTTAAATACGAACATTTTAGAACGATAATCAAATAAAAATATTCATGTTTACTATGCGTTATTTCCCTCAGTGAATTCATAAAATTGTAGTTATTTTTGAACTTTTATTCAAATTTGTGCAATCAAATCGAAAACCGGGACATTTAAATGAAACCGGGGACATTTTAAGGTTAGACCGGGACACCGGGACAAATAGTCTACAACCGGGACATGTCCGGGAAAACCGGGACGTCTGGCAGCCCTAATGTATTTTATATGGAGAAAAAACAATTTTTCGTAGAAATGGTATAAAACTCTTGAAAATCAATATTTTTCGACCGGACAACTGTGGTTCTCTTCTGGAGACTTCCAGTATTAATATCCAATTGTTTATTTAACCATTTTTTATGATAAACGATTTTCTATTGGTCCCCCCCATTGCATTTTCTAAGGGCTTTGGAGGACCTATAAAATATAGTTACCATGAAAAAGTTGTTAAAAAAACAACTGGGTATTATTACTGGGAGTCTTCTGAAGATAAGTAAAGTTTTCCGATCGAAAAATATTGATTTTCAAGAATTCTACACTATTTCTACGAAAAGATGTTTTTTCTCTATATAAAATACATGGAAAACTTTGAGCTCTTTGAGCACTCCCTAAATATGTTTTCATTTAAAAATAAAAAAATTGGGGTATATTTTTTTTCGATATAGATCAACCCTAGGGTGTACGTTGATAAACACCGTTGTGGAAATAAATGAAGCAGTTAATTATCCAACGGAATTTTAGAACTCGTTTGACCTTCCAGGGATTACCCAACATACTGAAATTGAAAATAGGTGTAGCAATTATCATGTTGCGGAGTATTAATCAGCTAAAACTCTGCAACGGCCATTGACTCGCAGTTAAGAAATTGGTGAACAACATAGTGAAAGCAAAGATTTTAACGTGGCCTTTCAAAGGTGAAGAATTCTCATGATTCCGACCTATACACCAATTCAATTTAAAAGATGACAAATCCCAATTCGATTGGCATCCGGAATCACAATCAGTAACGCTCAAGGTCAACCTTTGGAAAAGTATGGTTTAGATTTAGATGCCGATTGTTGCCCACATGGACAAATCTATGTTGCGTGTCGGCAAACCACATTGCCTTGATATCTACGTAGTGAATGGAAAACCGAAAAATATTGTGTACCTACAGACAAGTATTGCTAAATCAAACTTATCTGAAACGTATAATCCATGTAACAGGAATATGCCACAGCAAAGCGTGGCAGGGTACAGCTAGTAAATACATAAATATTTCAAACATTCGAACATAAATTTAAAGGCACTTTCCATTAAATGATATTAAAAGTAAAAGCTTTCAGGTACAATAAATACTATATTTTTATCTTTTTTTAATAATATGGAAAAGAAAACATTTTAGTTAAAAATAAAACGAATACTTTAGTTCATTTTGAGTGAACTAAAATAAAAATAAAAGTTTTCATAAAAATAAATTAAATTCATTAACTTTGCACATTTCAGTCATTTCGTTTTAATTTTTTTTTAAAGGAATAATTAATGTTTAAAATTTGAGATTTAGATAAGAATAAGATAAATAAATAATTAAAGCAGTTAATAAATATTCTATACTTGGGCTTGTTGATTAGTAATTAAAATTAATCAAATAATTATATTAATTTTTAATTAAAAGGAGTCAAAGATAATTGAAAATGATCAAAAATAACAAAATAATGATATAATTAAAATTAAAGAATTAATTAAAAAATTTTGTTTAAGTAATTATTAATCATTAAAAAGGTGCTAATATCGGTATTTGACCATTAAACGGTTATTCAAAAAAACATGCTTTAATTAATAATCATTATGAATATTAATCATTATTTAACAAGTATGGTATAATTACGAGTACTCGCTTTAACGGTTAACAATATACCCAAAAAAAAGTTATAATATTTTGTGTACTCTATTGTATTCAACTGTCGAAGTCAAATAAAACAGGGCATGAATACATAAATCGTTTTGTACTTGGTACAAGTCTGGTCATTTACGAATTAGTTCGGTTTCAGTCAGGAGATTCTAGTTGTAAACTAGTATTTTTCCTGACTAGTTTGGCGTTTCACTGCAGGGTAGGTAAAGAAACAGAAACAGAACTAAAAGAAATTTTTCGCAAGTATCAGTCTATCCTTCTCTTAGGAGGAGAAAAACTTTCAGTTAATAATTTTTACAACCAAAAACTTAACTTAAGTGTACATAAAGAACTACAAAGACAGGTACAGGGAATGATTTATAATGACATCGTAGAACCTTCTGTCAATCCATACAATTCTCCATTACTTCTAGTACCCAAAAAAAAGTGAAAACAATAATGAAAAATGGCGTTTAGTAGTCGACTATAGAAAATTAAATGACAGAATAGTAAATGACAAATTTCCACTAACAACATTAGAGGATGTATTAGATGTCTTAGGAAGAGCCAAGTATTTCACAACTCTAGATATGACAAGTTCTTTTCACCAAATACCTTTGCAAAACGATTCAAGACCACCAACAGCATTTTCCACATAAGACGGACACTACCAATTTAAACGATTGCAATTCGGATTAAAAATATCAGAAAACAGTTTCCAAAGGAGCTTTCCTTTATGTAGATGACATCATTG
>NW_023466377.1:0-7580 GCF_013731165.1 Rhagoletis pomonella | reverse complement strand
TAGAAAATATGCTGGATCTGGTAAAAAATTCCATAGATCGGGGCAAACCTATAAGGAACGTATTTTAAGCATGATAAAAAAATATTTTTTGATTTACGTCTGGATTTTCCCGTTTTGTATGTTGTTTACTGAATAATATGTAAATAATTTTTTAATTTAGCTTTTTTCTATAAAAAGATGAAAACCCTTTAATACTTATTAATTATAAACAAAATTAAGAACATTTGGGTAACCGTAAAGCCCCCTTTCGGTCTATTATCGGACTCCGCTGGTATGCTGGGTACAATATTTTTGAACAATTTAATTTTTTTATTTCAGTTTTACATATGGGTGTTTCCTGAAAAGTGTCAACCAAGACCAAAAAAATAGAATTTTGCCTGGACAAAGTTTATAGATGCCAATCGATAACTACATATTTTGTCTTTCATCCACCAACATATTGGACTAATTGGCCCATTCCATTTCAAGATATTTGCGGCTTTCCAACTAAACTTATATTTTTTCTTTTTTTCGGAGAAACCATACCTTCCAGAAACCCTTCATAATTGTAGCACACGATTAAAAAGAATTAGAAATCTATACGAAAATTTAGTACAGCTTATCGTCGCCTGGTTAAAAGATTGTCGTAAGCGTCATTTTGACGATTTTTAGTTAAAGATGTAGTTTTATTTTTTTAAATAAGATCTTTCGATTGGTGTTATCAGTTTTTGGATATCTAATTTAGTTTCCGAGATATTGAGTAAAATTTTGTCGTATTTGCAAGTTCGCAAGCGACTCGGTCAACATTTTGTTGTATGTGACGAAAAATTTCACATACGACAAAATTTGCATAGTTTGATGAAATTGATTGCTTGTTAAAATATTGCCTTATGTGACATATTGTATGGTACATACGACAAAATCACACCAATCCTATACAATGGATAGTCGTATGTGCTACGGCAATTCTTATTGACAAATTGTTTTGTTGATTTTTAATCAATAATTTATATCTCAGGTGTATTAGAATCCATTTTTTGCGTACGAACAAAAAAAAACTTCAACAATTTCAGTCTTTTGCTTACTCGCTGTGTGTGTGATTTGTAGTATGTCATACAGCTGGCCAGCATTTAACGTGAATATGTAACATACGACAAAATGATTTTATAAAAAAAGAGGCTGTAAAAGCTATATGAGTTACTGAAAATTTAAGAAAATGTGGTTTTATACTTTAAGTAGTATGTACAATCGAGCATTAAATTTTGGTAAAAAACGATTGTACAGCTTTTGAGAAATTGAGACAGAATCTTTAACATCGATTTCCCAAAACCTGCCGAAAGTCTGTCTGTCTGTCCGTCTGTTTGTATTCAATCTAGTCTCTCAGTTTTCGAGATATCCGGATGAAATTTGGTAGGTGGGTGTATTTTTATAATGTATTAATCATTTGTCGGAACCGGAAGAATCGGACCACTATAACATATAGCTCCCATACAACTGATTGTTCAGATATGAGATTTTTCGTTATAACTTCTCCATTTATGCAGCTAAGAACATGAAATTTTGAAATACTTCCACCCATTATCAACAGCGAACTTAGAGTGAAAATTACAAAGATCGGGTCACTATAACCTATAGCTCCCGTACTACTGATTGTTCAGATATAAGATTTTTCGTTATAGCTCCTCCATTTAAGTAGCTAGAAACATGAAAATTCTCACCGTTTTCACTCATTATTAACGGAATCATTACAGTGAAAATAACAAAGATCGGGTCACTATAACATATATCTCCCATTCAACTGATTGTTCAGTTATGAGAATTTTCGTTATGACTCCTCGATATATACAGCTAGGAACATGAAATTTTGCATTACTTCCACCCATTATCAACAGAGAACTTAGAGTGAAAATAACAAAGATCGGGTCACTTTTACATATAGCTCCCATACAACTGATTGTTCAGATATGAGATTCTTTGTTATAACTTCTAAATATATGCAGCTAGAAACATGATATTTCGCACTATTTTCACTCATTATCAACAGATAGTTTACAGTAAATTTAACAAAGATCGGGTCACTGTAACTTATATATTGCCTCCATATAACTGATTGTTCAGATATGGGGTTTTAATGTAAAACTAATTTATTTGGACAGCTAAAACCGATTAATTTCGTAAGCTATTGTATAAATAATAATACAAAGTCTACTGAGAAAATTGTCAAAATATATGCTTATAATAATAAGCCTTATCTCGTATACCATTGATTGTTCCTATACTAGTTTTTGCGATATATCTCCTTTATGTAGGAAGCTAAACCCACTAAATTGTGTTACCGGTTTACATACCGATCACACAGCAGTGAAAATCACTTTGATTGGTGCTATATAAGGTATATCTCCATACCTCTGATTGTTTAGATAAGATTTTGTATATATGTAACTCCTCTATCTATGTGTGCTGTGAATATATAAATTTTTTCAAATGTAGTAATCTGTTAAAGTAAAGTTTTCAGATGTTCATGAAAGGTATGAAGCCTTCGGCATAGCCGAGGATAGCGCTGCTCTTACTTGTTTTGTTAGTATTTGCAAAATTTTTTTGTTAATTTGGTATTAATGGGTCGATTATCGATAGCAATCGAACTTCAGTTGCGTTGCTAGTTGCTAAAACGATATTACAGAGAGCAACTGGCAACTTTCAACTAACAACTGCAGTTGTAACAAAGTGTGTATACAGGCGACTACATTTTTGTGGTTGCTGGGAATGTTTTAGGAGCGTATTTCGGAGCGAAAATTTAAAAAGTGTGTCATATATTTTACTTTTTAATAATTTTAACGATATTAACATTTTGCAATGCAGTTTGCTTTTACAGAATATGATAAAAATAATAAAACAATAACTTGAAATTTTAGTTCCCGTGGAGTACGCCCTTTTGGCGAAAACTGATTGCAAATTTTTCCTTTATCAACTGAAGCTCCTCTCTTAAAACTACCGACACACCAAGTTTTCCAAATTGAAGCCATTGCTGTGGCACTTCCTTCTGCGAAAAATCTAAGAGGTGCGCAAGCTTTTATGAGCGGAGGTATTGAAGTTGAACACGAAGTGGTTCATCTGTTTATTAACCAATTATACTACAGCTTCTTCTGGAAGTCCTTAATATGCTTTGAAAATGAACACAAAAGGGTAATAAAAGAAAACCTTGAAAGCACTAACTTTTGCTTACAGTGCACGCGGTATCTCTAGAGAATTGAAATTATCCTTTAAATGTCGCCTGATTGAGGCCGCGCTCATGCACTTCTCCTCCTCTTAAACAAATAATTGTGATGCACTTAGCTTTATTGCTGTATTTTCTTTAAAACTCTTTATTTTAATAATTTAATTTTACTCGCACAGCTTGTGTACAGCCGCTTGCTGGTTGTCAAACTGTCGAGTTTCGACATTCGTAATACAGATTTTCTTTCCAGTTGCGTTTCCAGCTGGCAATCGAACCGTGGTTGCGTTGCTACACAAATTATGAAAAATCTGCAGTTTCAGCAAAATTTCAAACTTTTTAACAAGAATTTCTAGAAAAAAAATCGGGTATATATGTAGTTTTGTAGCCCACTCAGTTTTAGTATAATAATGTGCAAATTTCAAATGTCTCAAAATTCGTGATGATTTTTGAGAATTGTTTATACATTTGAAATTTGCACATTATTGTACTAAAACTGAATGGACTATAAAACTTTTTTGCTTTTTTTAGAAACCTGTGTTAAAAAAAGTTTGCTTTGCAGATTTTTCATAATTTTCGTACACAGCTTCATATTTGGATTTAAATGGGTTTTATTAAAATATGAGCCATATTTCAATACAAAAAAAAATACAAAAAATTTGCATGTAAAACATTGCGGATATTAACAAAAACAAACCGTATACTCAGTTTTGTGTAAATTTTTTTGTCAGCTTAAACTTAGTCAGACTTAGCATAGTATGGTTTGGAGGCGTCGATATGTACGTCTGCTTGTAAGAAGAAATGACTCCAACGAACGTTAATTTAGGCCTTCATATAGATGTAGATTTATTTACAATAAAACGCCATATTTGCATTAAAAAAAACGAGTGTGTTTAAAATCTTAAATAAAAAATTTTATCCATTGGAAAAAATCGGAACGTCCGAACGGGAACGTCCGAACAACTACGAACAGTGTTTGGCAGCTACTAAACATCGTTAGGAAGTTTAAGTTGACGCAATGGTTATGGCTGCTTATTATTAGTTGCGTTTGTTTACTCATTTCCAGTAAAATCCAGTAAAAGTTTTTACGAGTTTTCATGTTTTGGCGGTTTCGTACGCAAAAACTTGCAAAGTAAGGGAAATTGAGAGAGCGAAAAATGACAGTTGAAGTTGTAAGTTTTTACTGGATTTTACTGGATAAGTTTTTACTTGTAAGAATTTGCTAGTACGAAAAACGTCTGATCGCATGTTGCTCGATGAAATTTAAACTAATAAGGACTGTTTGTGGGTTTTTATTGTGGAAATTCGCAAAATAAACATATTTAAATATAAAATATATTGTTTTATTAGGAATATGCTGCGAATAAACCAATTCATCAGCTGTTCATGAAACTTGTAAATTATTACTGGAATAGCGTTCGCGTACTTTTCTTGTAAATTTTTTCTATGAGAGCGAATTCTTAGAAATAAAGTTACTGGAGAGTTGCTGGCAAGTTACTGGATAATTTGTAAACAAACACAACTATTCATACATCATTTTTTTGTACCGTTGACAGATTCGCAGAATTTAGCAAAAATCATCAGTCATCTTCGATACGAGTTCCAATTTGGGAACGTCCAAACGGGCACTTTTAATCGCTATTCGCTTATGATATAACATTTGTGGAAACTATTTTTATTGATTTCAGATAGGTATTGATGATGACTACTCATGACAAAAAATTTTCGCCAATTCAGAGCCTACTATAGTTTTTATAATGAAAAAATTGTCTCCAAACGGAACGTCCGCAACGCAGGAAACACTTATGTATATGTACATTAGACTGCATCACTCCCCATACAAAAAAATCGGTACCGTTTTTCCATTGGAATTATAAAATCTATTATATTTTAAGACGTCCACCAAAATATTTCGGAAAAATATTAAGATTTAAGCGAGCTGGACCGATTTGAAAATACCTCCAAAGATGAAGTTTTTGCGAATAAAAATAGTTTCTTACAAGATGTTTTTTGAAAAAATCCCCTCAAATGACAAAACGGTTTAAGCTTAAAAATTTACATAAAAATATTTAAAAAAAAAAAGTAATTAAAAAAAAAAATTTGGACGGAATCGTAACAATGAGATTTTTGATGCTGTTTTTCAAAGATTGGTATAAGAAAACCTTGAATAACTTAACCTAAACTCTTCCGATTTAGACTTGTGAGGTATCATTGGAAAGGTATTTTTCCACCCTTTTTATTGCTTTGCTAATAACCTCATTCAAAGGATGTAAGAGAAACGTATGATGAACGAACATCATTCAAAGTTGAATTAAGATGCGTTGGTATTTGGAAAAAGAAATTGGGACACGAATGCCTTTTTTTTGCACATAAATAAATAAAAATAGTGGGAAAATACCTTTCTACCGAGATCCCATAAGTCAAAATCAGAACAGTTTTGGCCCAGTTATATAAGTTTTCGTAAATCAATCTTTGAAACAAGTAAAAAACAAAATCAAAATTCTCATTGAAAAGATTTTTAAATATCTTTATACAGATTTTTTAAGCGTAACCTGTTTTGTCATCTGAGGGGGCTTTTTTCAAAAAGTTCTTTAAGAAACTATTTTTATTCAAAAAAACTCCATTTCCAGCTCGCTTAAATCTTAATATTTTTCCGAAATTCTGGTGGACGTCTTAAAATATAAAAGATTTTGTAATCGCGGCGGAAAAACCGCAACTGTTTTTGGTGATGCAGTCTAATGTACATATCGACAGTTCAAAAACACTCTATCTCAAAAAACTTTTCAAGAACGCCCTACTTCAGAATTTTATTGAAAAACACCCTATGTTGTTGTTGTTGTAGCGGCTACAACAACCCCGCCCAGATCGGCTGATATCTCAGTCGTTGTCGTCGAGTTCCACTAACGGCAGCCCCAAGAAGCGTGCAGCCTCTATGGGGTCAGTCGATAGGTACGACGCCGTTAGGGTTGTGGGGTTTCGCCCTATCTCAGAGTTCGGTTCAAAAACGCCCTATCTTACTTCAAAATGTATTGAAAATGTGCTGATATAGGGCGTTTTTGAATCGGCAGCTGAGATAGGGCGTTTTTGAAACGAGTTCTGAAATAGGGCGTTCTTGAAAAGTTTTTTGATAGGGCGTTTTCGAACTGGCTGCCCAGATATTTCGATCTTCCACTCAGCAGTCGATATATGATTTCAAAATGCTGGAAAACCGAATAAAAAATCAGTGCCGACGATAAAAATAGGTGAGATTGTTTCAAACTTCTTTTGCGAGTTAGAGAAGGTCGAGAAGTCGCCCGACTCTAAAATTAAGATAAGTGCAATAAGAATCTGTTTTGCGAGATGTAAATTTAGTCGACTGGGTCGTTCAACCTCAGCTTGGTGTATGTGATTGAAGGATTAAGCAATTTCGTGTCCAAAAAATAAGCAAAAATTATTACTACGGCATCGTTACTGTCGTTTTTGAATATCCACAGGAGCGAGTAAGATTCGCCACAGAATTTTTAGACTCTCCAACACCTTTTAATTTTTCTTGATTGAGTAGCCATTTATAATGAAATTTGTCAGCTAGATAAGTGAAGTGATTCAAAGTAATAATTTACGTGTTGATCTATGAGTACCTTTCTTAATTGAGATGACTGACCTTTTGAAATTTTTCGAAACAGTTAAAGAAATTTCAACTTAAAAGGTAGTACCAAGGCATATCAAACAGGTATTGGAGCAAAAACAACATTTATGTGTATTTTGTTGTTGCTTGTCTTATCTGAAGTATCAAAAACTGTTCTGATTTTGAGTAAATATTAAAAATTAAATTTGGAAAAAAATTGGTGCGACTTTCTTTCTTAGTAATTTTTTTTTTGCTTTTCGAAGCTTTGATGGCTATACAAGGCCCAGTAATCAGCGTTTGTGCTGCAAACAGATTTTGACAATTTATATTTTTTGTGAGAAGAAATTGAGAATATTTGACATTTTAGAGACCGAATAATGTGAAAAAAATCAAAGCGAATTAATATAAGGTGATAGCAGGAGTACAAAAACAAAAATTTACATGTATTTTGTTTTTGCTTTGGCGGCATAAACGGTCAAAATCTGTGTGTAGAAATTCAAACAAAATTTTTCAATTTGATATCAGAAGCCGTGCGGCGAAACCCATACACAAAATCAGCTGAGCTAGTATCACCACCTTATATTAATTCGCCTTGAAAAAAGTCAAACAAGCTGCTCTACTGATACTACCTGTTCAATGTGCCTTGGGCAGTACAAAACATTGTAAAGAAGTACATTTGACTGTACTTCGAAGTACGAAGTACAACGACTCAAAAAGAAGTACTGTACTTCCGAAAGAGGTATGGTTGGTCATATTAGTTACATGTACCTCTAAGCGCGGCCAAAG
>NW_023466376.1:0-7580 GCF_013731165.1 Rhagoletis pomonella | reverse complement strand
AATTTTGTTTGATGGTTTGAAGAGACTTCCCAGCTATTGAAAATTTTAAATTTAAATGAAGTATTAAGTTTAATAAATTAAGTTAATAAATAAGATAAGTTAAATAAATTACTAAAAGAGGTGATTTAATGGTTCATGGGTTTGAGAAGGATTTATATCTGAACTGTTAGGAGAGTTGGCAGGTGATAAAAAAATTAAATTCAATTTAATTCTTCAGGTAATTGAATTATGTATCATAGTATCAGAGAAAGAGCTTTAAAAGATTTCAATTTGAAAATGCTTCGCAGAAGGGTGCCACCTGTTTGAAAAGCCTAATTTATTTAGCTTTTACACAATTTTAATGAAATTTTAAAATACGAGTGGCAAAAGAAAGAGTTTTAATAAAACTTTAGTTTGAAAATATTTTTTGTTAGGGTTGCCATCTATTCGATTTTTATTTTGAGCGATAAAGTTCGGTAACTGTGTTACCAGCTGTCTCGGTGAAGTCAATTGGCCCCCTCGTAGTCGCGATTTCATGCCCTTAGACTTTTCTGTGCCATGCCGTGAAGGACCGATATAATGCGAACAATCTATTACCGATTGAGGCCCTTACGGCGTATGTCGGGCATTTCTTACGATAGAGCCAGAAACCATCAACAAGGTCTTGGAGAACTCGGTTAACAGGATGCGCTACTGCGGAGACAGACACATGATGAAATCGGGTTCCATAACTAATGGGAATATATGTTCTTTCGAATAAACCCATAATATACCGAAAAAATTAGTTTGAGTTAATTTTTATAAATAAATAATGGAAAACCGACGCCATTTGAGACCTCTCTTCGTTCAAAAAGGGATGGACGAATTTACTTGAAGCATTTGCAATATTTATTAAGGTTTGTGAATAGTGTTGCCATCTGTTTAAAATCTTAAACTAAATTTTGGCGTCTTAACGCCATGCGGGTTCACTAGTAATTTTTAATAACTAATCTTTAATATGGACCACACTAAAAGCTCCTTTATGGGTAAAAATTCGTACGTGTCCCACCCGTGACAAACGTTGTCTAATCAGTGACAGAGGAAGTTAGGATGTTTTTCATAATAAAGCAATAATTTTTCTTGTAGTTTTTAGTTTGTTTGTATTCGTGGTTCTTTGTTTTATTATACGACATCAAGTTCACGCAGAAAAGTGAAATAAATTCGCAACGGTTCCGTAAAATATATCTACTGCAAAAAGCAGCTTCTTTTTTTGGCCCACCTGTGAAAGAAAGAAGAACTCAGATTTTTTCCATATAAAATTAAGCTGGAATTTTTTTCGTATTTAGTAATGACTCATATAATAGTCAATTAGATGTAGCTTTATCAAACTGTAGAATTGTTGAGTACTTTATACTTAAATTTAAACAAGTAAGAAAGTTTAAGTTCGGGCGCAAATATTAAACATATGTTTTTCACCTTCCCGAAAGCTACCGCTACGTGGTAAGCCGGGGTGTATCAATTTTGAGTAAATTAGCGTCCTTAAATTTCGAAATATCGAAGTTTCAAGCATTTCTGAAATTTACCGTTATATTAAAAGCGGCCGTAATTTTAGTCCGATTTCAATAATTTTCAAAGTTTTGCTTTTATGTGGCAAGCACAATAACCATACTGAGTTTGGTAAAAATTGGTACAACGATTTCCGAGATACATATATGTGATCATAAGTAGGCGGTGCCACGCCCATTTTCCAAAATTTTATCATAAACGTATTTATTGGTAAAGAATTGTTGCAAGCATCAATTTTGAATAAATTAGCTTTAATCTTTACTGATTTTTCGAGGATTTCGTATTTCTCTACATTACCGTTATATGGGATGTAGGCGTGGTTATTGTCCGATTTTAAAACTTTTCGGCCATTTGGTATGCTGTACCAAGGC
Organism: Rhagoletis pomonella; assembly: GCF_013731165.1. Lineage (NCBI taxonomy): Eukaryota > Metazoa > Arthropoda > Insecta > Diptera > Tephritidae > Rhagoletis > Rhagoletis pomonella. Next base: position 5,685 of record NW_023466376.1, on the reverse strand, counting down.
CAACAATTGTGCTAAGTTTGGAATAAATTGGTGCAGCGGTTACCAAGATATACACATGTAACCATAAGTGGGAGTGGCTACGCCCATTTTCCAAAAATTTATAATATTCTTATTTTTCGTCTGAAAATTGTTGTAAATATCAATTTTGAGTGGATAATCTTAAGTAGTTACTAAAATATCACAGTTTTCGTACTTCTGAAAATTACCGTTATATGCGAGGTAGGCGTGGTTATTGTCCGATTTTGCCCATTTTCAATACCATCCGTCCTACGCTCGAAAGATGTACACGTACCACAGACGGACGGACGGACGGACAGACAGTCACCGCTTAATCGATTTCTCTTTTCATCCTGATCATTTATGTATACATTTGTCTATATCTATCTTGATTCGTTTTACCTGTTACAAACAACCGTTATGTGAACAAAGTTATAATACCCTTGTGCACAAGTGCGCTCGGGTATAAAAATTCCGCCAAGAGTGATAGACAGCAATATAGGGAGAGTACCAGTTTGACAGAATAAAATATAACTATAGATCTTAGAAAGGAAAGATGCTGGCTCCCTTATTTGTGTGGATTTTTTCGCCGAGGCTGTTACGCATTTTCTGCCATATAACGCATTAACAAAATGTATTTTTATATAGGAGAAAATACGCAACAGTCTTGAAAAAAAAAAATCTAAAATCAAGAGTAATTCTTAGCCAAAATCGACGTAAGATTAAAAAAATTCTGGGAAAAAATTTTTCGACGCAGTTAGATGTCTCCTGTTTAGGTGAACACAAAATGATAATTTTGCCCCCAATTGCGATATGGGAAGTGTCCGCCATCTGGGATTTTATGTTTTTTAAACAAATTTGTTGAGAATTCGATTCCCTACAATTTTCATGGCCTATCAATTTTTTAAACAATTATTTATTGCTAATAATTATTAATCAGCTTTTAAATACTGATGTGATTACTTGGAATTTGAGCGGAACAGCTCATCTCCAACTCGCTTTGAGTGAGAGCGGTGTTTATCATAGTTGCCAACTTGATGCTTTAAGCACTAGATTTAGTGCTATTTGAAAATTAAAACGCCAAAAAAAAATATTTAGTGCCTAGTGCCTTTTCTAGTGCTTTTTTTCTGAACTAAAATTACTCCGATATAGTTAAAACCTAAAATAATTTTTAAACATTTAAAGCTGTGGCAGCACTGAATTTACAAAAATCTACAAATTTAAATACACTTAAATACAACCATGATTGATAAAAACCTGAACTTGCAAATTCACCTTGTTCAAGTTTATTCGCGTTGAAAATGCTATTAGATATGCGAATAAGTTAAGTATTTCTCTTTTTCTTTTCTAATTATTTGTAAAAAAAATTTTTTTTATACCACCTGAGTAAACACATCGTTTCTTGGTGCTGAATCCAAATCTGGCCGCACAATTGCTCTAGCACTAGAATTTTGAGATATCCTAACCTCAAAGTGCCAAAATCACGGTTTTTGGCGATATTTGAGGGTATATAACGAAAACAAAATTTTTTTTTGCTCATTTCTACTTAGTGCATGATTTTCGTTTGTTGGGATTCGATGTTTCTTTCTTGAGATATATCAGTTTTAATGTGCAGTACTTCGGTATTACGTCGTAAGTATGAGTCATTATAGCATGTGGCTTTTCAATCATTATGAGTTAAGTTTTGTTTATTGATTTATGTATGGATTCTTGTAAATATTGTTAATTTTTTGTTTTTGTTAAATACATACATTCAAAACCATTTGGTGCTTTTAGTGTGGTAAACCGCTTTTTTTCCAAGTTTTTGGTGCTTTTTGAAAATTAAAAGTTGGCAACATTGGTGTTTATACACTCTTTCTAACTGTCTGGAGAAATAAACTACCGATTTGAAATAGAGTGTGAGCCAAAACACTTCGCTCTTTCAAAGCGAATTGAAATTCAGTTTATACATATGTTTTGAATCGCGGCGAAATGAATTAAAGCGACTTATGCATGCGTATAAACGTAGTAATAGTTGTTTTCGCCACAATAAAACTCTTTACAATCAGAGAAAAGTCGTATTGATAAAAGGACAAAAACTATTTCCTAATTACAGTTTCAACTGACTGAAAATAGTCATTCATGGGCTTGGCCTATTGGTGAACCCACAGTTGAAAATACGCGCCAAAAAACATGACCTCCGAGATAATGTGAAAAAAGTTTTGAGTAGCTTCTTCCTTTCCGCTGCATTGAGCGCGTGGTTTGTCGAGATCTACACGTCGTACGTAAACATATACATAAATAATGCGTTTATTGGAAATTTTGACCTCTACAACTTTACCATTTAAATGTGCCACATATTACAAATAAAAATTGCTCAAAATTCGGGAAAACCGCGCCACTTGCCTAATTTTAGGCATTTTTGCCTATTATTAGCAATAAATAATTGTTTAAAAAAAATGATAGGCATATGAAAATTGTAGGGAATCGAATTCTCTACTAATTTGTTCTCTACCTTTTTTCGCGAGAAATGCAAAATTAGCGCGCAAATCGTAAAAAACACAAAATCCAAGATAGCGGACATTTACCATATCGCAATTGGGGGATACATTTTTATTTTGTGTTCACCTAAACAGGAGACACCCAACTGCGTCAAAAATTTTTTCCTGGAATTTTTTCGTTGAAAAAATTTAATGCGAAATTCGCGCGCAAATCATAAAAACACTAAATTCAAAATGGCGGACATTTCCCATACCGCAATTGGGGGAAAAATTTTCATTTTGTGTTCACCTAAAGAGGAGACACCTAACTGCGTCAAAAAATTTCGTCCCGGAATTTTTTCGTTGAAAAAAATCTAAAGTGATTGGGCTATTACTAGAATCGAATGGCCTACAAAATTGCATACGTAAGAATTTTCTAAAAATTTGGATACTAGCATTATGAACTCGTATACATACATAACATCAGTTGTTGGGCCTGTGCCAATTTAGCGCGATTCAAAGTCCACCTGAAACGTCACACTTCGCGTGCCCACTAGCTACCCAGTAGAAATTTTATGCATACGACATCGCTGTTGGTGGCATGAGTTTGCTTCTGTGTATACATGCCAGTAGAAATGAACACGCGTGGTTTCTAAGAGCGTATGCGTACTCTAACCATACACTTGTACTACTGCTGTATGCATATGGCTGTATTAATGTTTCAAACATACAAAAATCCATTAATGGAACAGCATAAAAGCATTCTTACAAGATATGTATCCCCATATGTAAATGCTACTTTTCTGATACATTTTAATATACGGGGACATACACAAAAGTAGCATTTGCATATGCAAGTGCATATCTTTTAAAAGCCCGTTTGTGCTGAAAATAGTATCGCACAACACGTCCGTTCACTAAAATTTTTGTACAAGACTGAAAATATAACAAAAATTCCACTTCGAATTTATCAAGAAATGTACTTAAAACAACGGCAACGTACATTCGCTTGCAATTTACTAGAATTTGAATTTATTCGTGGAAATTCATGACTACGCATGAATTGTTCACGCTAATTCACTCATATAGCAAGCATTCTTCATTAATGCATACAACCGCTTTCTACCGGGTATGTACGCTAGTTATGTACGTAGTACATATGTATTCCCAGCAAAAAGCACGATTACCACAGCAATTTAAATGGAATCGAATTAGGCGATGGGAATTGCTTACCCTTTCGCGTCCAGAAGGCATTATTTTAGGTGGCAGGTAATAAGATTAACGGAAATAAGGTCAATTGACTTTACTTGCCTCCTTGGTGCGAAATAAAGTCAATTGACATTATTCTTCTTTCCAAAGCGAAATAAAATCCATTGAAATTGCTCTTTCAAACATTAGATTTGCTTAGCTTCGCGGCGGCCCGCGTACCCCGCGCGACCAGCGTCCACACCACGTCACGCATTTTGGCACATTGGCACATTGGCTTGAATGTGCCTTCTGATAAATAGTGTCGTCGTTCTCTTTAGCTGCTTTTAAATGATGTCATCAGAAAATGCTGGCGGAGACATGACTACAGTGTAAGAAAATTTTTTTTCTACAATTGTTTCCTTATAGAAAGGTTGGTTTCTTTTCCACCTTAGACATTCCGAATTCGTTCAAAATATGCTCATTTGAAACATAGAATTCTTTCAGTGTTCCTCCGGGGGTTTTGGACATGGACTGTTTATTCAATTTAATAGTGTTCGCTTTATTTTTGTGGAAACGAAACAAGTTTTGCAAGTTCCGGATCATTTCTACACTCTTTCTTCAAATATTTCTAGCATTCCAGCTGCGTTTTTCGTTTGGTTTTTCGCATCGTGTTTTTACTATATTCATAATTTTAAATTTTTTAATAAAATCAATTGGTGGTAGTGTGTTGATTAATAGCACCACACTGACGATTTGGCAATAACCTTTTTTATCTATTAAAAAAGAACACTTAGGCTATCTGCACACTTGTCGTCCAATCATAGTTATCGTCTCGCCCTGATATTTTGGGCCGAGCACATGCAATTCAAAGAAGATCTGCACACTTGTCGTTATCGGCTAGTTATCGACAAATCGTAGAAGATGCAGAAACGGACAAGTACGGCACTGTCGTTTGCTAATCGTTGTGCACGCATTGTTTGTTTACATTTTATGGGGAAAAATGAGTGAAAAAGTTAATATTTGTATTAAAATTGCATAAAAATTAGTGTCTTTGGCATAAAATCTGTCGAAATTATTAAAAAGTGGATAATTGCAATAAAATTCAATAAACTTGAGCGTTTTAACTATAAAACATGACGAAACTGTAAAAAGTCTCTGTGTGCATGCACAAAATACATTTCAGGAAAATAAAAGAAGAGGCATTACTGAAAAATTATGTCTAGAAGTGTTGCAGCACAGTCCATATTTTAAAAATTGCAGGTTTTTGTAAATATTTCGCGAAAATATCAACCAGAAAAACAGAAAATACCTGCTCCAAGTAAATTTTTAGACGCCAAATGAATTGAAATATCACGACCGAGTGTGCGAAAATGTAGTCGTCATGTAATCGTTGCATGATGATTGTGACGATAAAGTAACTATGACTCGATGACCAATGCGCAGAAAGTCCTACAGGGCAATGTTTATTGTAAGAACAAAATTTTTTTCTATGAATCGACATACTTTAAGCATTGAATGGGGAAATAGCGTCAATGGCTTTATTTCCAAATTTTTGTGGACTTTATTTCGCTTTTGAAAAGGTAATAAGGTCAATTGGCTTTGCACTTTCGCACCAGGGTGGGAAATAAAGTCAATTGACCTCATTTCCGTTGATCCTGTTACCTGTCACCTTATTTTAACAAGGACATGCATTGGCCGTAAGCCCTTACTCGCAGCATTACCTTCGAACGAAGGAGAACGCTTGTATAAACAGAATCCCGAGAAGCGAACAAAGAATGCCTAGCAGAGAAACTAATGTAGAATGCCTAGATAAGCACATACTTAAATACATCAAATTGAAAACAGAAAATACAGATTGTATCAGGCTGCGTTTCACCAGACTCATTTAAGTGACTTTACTTACTTACTTTACTTTAATTTTCGAATTTTTGGTTTCACCAATCAATTTTAATTTGTTTTTAATTTTGATTTAAGTGACCTATGCTCTTCACTTAAATAAAAATTAAATCAGAATAACCACACTCAGAGATGTTACACGTTT
>NW_023466375.1:0-7584 GCF_013731165.1 Rhagoletis pomonella | reverse complement strand
GTGCTAGTCTTCCACGCAAAAATCTGAAATGTGCTAGTCTTCCACGCGATTAGTGAAATGTGCTAGTCTTCCACGCGAGAATCTGAAATGTGCTACTTTTCGACGCGAATAATGAAATGTGCTAGTCTTCGACGCGAATAGTGAAACGTGCTAGTCTTCCACGGTAATTTGAGATGTGCTACTCTTCGTTGGGAGCGACGATATTTATTTTACTGTATACCCTTAAAGACAATATTGATGGCAAATGTAGTTTTAAACGAGATTTTCCAAATAATTTAGATCACTGTGAGATTAAAATATTAAAACTTCAATACATGTAAAAAAAAAACTGTTACTTTTAAAGACAAAACGGCTAGCGGTCCAATGTTCTAGAGCTTCACCTCTTTCATAATTGACAAACTGAATTTATGTATTTTTCTTCTCATCTAATTTTGTTGCACAGTGTAATTATTATCTTTGAAAAATTGTCCTCGAAGACGAAAGCGTGTGTTCCTGGATAGCGTCTGGAGGGTCGCGGTGGGATTAGTGGTGATACTCCCACAACTAAACCTTTGCAGTTTTTTAAGCTTAGACTGAGCGGATTTAGCCTTCGTTGTCTTCCAACACACAGACGCAGATTTCAGAAAGGGCTTAGCATAAATTTTATGCATCCAAATTACTATGTCCCATTCTCTGCCTAGGCCGTTTTCGAGGACTTAAACTTCTGTATAATGTCGATCAGAGAATGCTCCGTGTTATCGAACACCTTATTTATGTATATCTTTGATGAAACCAACAGAAAACTCCTAGTTCATAAGTTAGTTCTTGTGAAATTTTGAAATCGTGCATATTGATTACAATTCAATGGAACCCTTTCCTTTATATTTAGAAGAAAGGAGGTAAGTGTAATAGCCTGTTATAACTTTTATTGGTCTGCTGTCTATCTCCCCAACATGTGGGATCAATTTAACCTTCACTTTCTGCCATTGTAGCGGTAAATTGCCTGTAACAAGAATATAATAAAAGACATTAGTCGGGAAGTTCTCTGACCCTAAATCCGCAACTTGTACAGGTTAACCTCTAGAAAAGATTCAGCAATTAAAAGATCCAGAAACTCCTTTATTGCTGACTTTGAACCATTGAAGAACTAGCATTGTACTAACTACTTAGTACTAAGAAAAAATGGAATAGTTACAGCCGCATTTAAAAAAATAATAAATTTTTCCTCAATATACTTACTTTCAAAGATAGGTTTGAGTGCAGCCACAACTCACTTTAATGTATAACCCTGGTAGCATGCTACTGAGACAGGTGACATGACATTACAACCGAAAAGGATTCGGTTGCAGTTAGGCTGACAGGTACATATATGTACCCACAACCACAATTCACTGCCAAGACTTAAGCATAGGTACACATCTTGTCACACATTCTCGTACAATTGCTACCCCAGATATTTTCTTCATTCCACTGGTGATTTACACCAGTTACACTAAGCTATTGCTCATCTCAACGACTGTGGCATATGTATATACATGTTTACATATACCTACTTACATATGTATACAGGTTGTCTTGGGAACTGCTATAAATGTCAACGCGGGCATTATTGCTTGCAAATGAAAATCCCATTTTTCTTGCATTCGTACTGTTTACCTGACCCAACTCTGAATGCGAATTGCGTTCGCATACATGGAATTCAATGTTTGCTTTTCGTTCGTATTCTATACAAGCCTCCTCTAAACCCTGTAGACACACAGGAATTGCCTGCTTTGTACACAATGTAAAAACATATAGATACTATATCGCTACCTAACCTAAGCTACTTAAAGGTGAAAAGGTGGCAAGTCCATTTTTTGAAATTGCTCAGGAGAGACCAACAATCGATGTAGTTTCGCATTTTCTGCCATTCTGCATCGAAAACTAAATTTTAGAAAAAAAGCGGACTTGGCACCTTTTCACCTTTAGGTAGCGATATATGCATGCAAATATGTAGCCTTGCTACTGTTCTAGCATTTATGCACATTAGACCGTACCAGAAAAAAAAGTTCGCCGTACACCTTTGAACCCAAAGTATTTTTGCAAGGCAATTTCGAATTTTTTTTTTGTTTCCAAGTTCATTAACTTCAAATACTCGGTTCTAGTACTTACCCACTAGATCTCAGTTCTCATCACTCAATACCACCCTAATAACAGTAAATTAAAGCTCACAAAAAATGTGCATTCTTTTGCTAAGTACTTAGATTAATCAGATTTTTGTCACCGTAAAATGAAAAAAGTGACCAACCTTAAAGCTCGGCCAAACCAATTTTTTTTTTGTTTTTTTCGAAATTACCTTGCACTTTTTTGTTCGCTTGCAAAGAGATACTGTCTACTGTGTTCATGCCACCGCGAGGATGATTACGGAAGGATGTGTTTGCATACTATTTTCTGCAAGTGGCTAAACGACTGTGACCAGTTGATGCCTGTAAGCGGAGTATTTGTTCAAACTATCTGACCATTCCTAGACCATTCCTGTTCATGGACAGCAACTATTCCTTGGGCCACTAAAGGAGAGTGTGTGGAAAATTTACTCTTGGCATTGGTCAAATTTTATGCATGAATTTTCGAAAAACGTTTGAACAGTTTTAAATAAACAAACATTATCCTACAGTGCTGGACTATTCACAATCCCAATTTATGTACAAATGTTTAATCGATTGAATAATTCGAGCAAAGATGAAGAGTTTCGAACTGCTATTGCAGAGAAATACATATGCAGCATAGTTGTCCAAAGGCAAATAATAGCTGCGCAATGAATAGTTGAACCTTACCGGAAGAAGGAGCGGGGGCAGGACGTCATTTAAGAAGATGGAGAAGGCAAGCAGGAAGGCGTAACTGCGAAGGGTTTGAGATGCTGCCAGGTTGGTATGCAGCTTCCAAATTCAACTAGAAATAAAGGAACAAGTCAATCGGTTTTAGGATTAGTGCTGGTGCTGTAGAGTCGGGAGAGAAATCCGGTAGTAAAACCTCAGATCCATTTATTAGGACAAAACTCACGTCTCTCCACTCGGCCAAAATAAGGTGAGAACAGAAATAAGGCGGTTTGAGACAATAAATCATCTGGATGAACCGATATATGTACATTCATACATATCTTTTGGTTGGGCTTTTTTACAATCGGCGATTTATAAGAAAAAAATGGTATTTTTTCCTTTTAAGTGTTTTTTCTCAAATTTTTATATACGAAGCATGATAAAAATATAGTAAGGTAGAACCGCTGAGAGTCACTTTTAAAATTCTTGACGTTTCCAAACAATTTAATTTTTAAATTTACTCACAAACTCACACACACATTTTCATTTTCAATCTCAAGCAACAACAATTTCGAACAATTTCAATTTTTTGTTTTCATTTTTATATGATTTTAAAATGTTGGCAAACTTCAAAAAAAAATCATGGCCGACAAATTGAGAGAACGGTTATACCTTGCTATGTTTTTATCATGATACGAAGTATACAAATATGCATATCGCAAGAAAGGAGTTTAATTGCCTTTACAACGATACCAATTTTTTAAAAAGCGGTTAGTATTTTGTTTTTTGTTTAAAATATTGAAAAAAAAGTATTTTTGTCCTTTAAATGTGTGTTTTTATACCCGAGCGCACTTGTGCACAAGGGTATTATAACTTTGTTCACATAACGGTTGTTTGTAACAGGCAAAACGAATCGAGATAGATATAGACAAATGTATACATAAATGATCAGAATGAAAAGAGAAATCGATTAAGCGGTGACTGTCTGTCCGTCCGTCCGTCCGTCCGTCCGTCCGTCTGTGCACACGATAACTCGAGTAAAAATTGAGATATCTTAACGAAACTTGGTACGTGAACTTCTTTTGGGCGTGGGACGGATGGTATTGAAAATGGGCGAAATCGGATAATAACCACGCCTACCTCCCATATAACGGTAATTTTAAGAAATACGAAAACTGCGATATTTTAGTAACTACTGAAGATAATTCACTCAAAATTGATACTTACAATGAGTTTCAGACGGAAAACATGAATATTATAAATTTTTGGAAAATGGGCGTAGCCACGCCCACTTATGGTTACATGTGTATATCTTGGTAACCGCTACACCAATTTCTTCCAAACTTGGCACAGTTGTTGGCCTTAGTACAGCATACTAAATGGCTGAAAATTTTAAAAATCGGACAATAACCACGCCTACCTCCCATATAACGGTAATTTTCAGAAAAACGAAAACTGCGATATTTTAGTAACTACTGAAGATAATTCACTCAAAATTGATATTTGCAATGAGTTTTAGACGAAAAATAAGAATATTACAAAATTTTGGCAAACGGGCGTAGCCACGCCCACTTATGGTTACATGTGTATATCTTGGTAGCCGCTACACCAATGTCTTCCAAACTTGGCACAGTTGTTGGTCCTGGTACAGCATACCAAATGGCCGAAAATTTCTAAAATCGGACAATAACCACGCCCACATCCCATATAACGGTATTTTCGAGAAATACAAAATCTTCGATAAATCAGTAAATATTGAAGCTAATTTATTCAAAATTGATGGTTGCAACAATTCTTTACCAAGAAATACGTTTATGACAAAATTTTGGAAAATGGGCGTAGCACCGCCCACTTGTGATCACATATATGTATCTCGTTAACCGTTCTAGCAATTTGTACCAAGCTCGGTATGGTTATTGTGCTTGCCACATAAAATTGAAAATTGTTGAAATCGGACTAAAATTGAGGCCGCTTTTCATATAACGGTAAATTTCAGAAATGCTTGAAATTTCAATATTTCTAAATTTAAGGACGCTAATTTACTTAAAATGTATACACCCCGGCTTATCGGAAAGGGCGAAAACATATATTTAATACTTGCGCCGGGTATTTAATGTTCGGCTCCGCCCGAACTTAGACTTTCTTACTTGTTTTTTTAATTTTTATACACGAAGTATACAAATATGCATATCAGAAGAAAGGGGTTTGATCAACTTTACAATGATACTAACGTTTTAAAAATCGGTTACTAATTTTTTTGTTTAAAATATTTTGTTTAAAGGTATTTTTTTCTTCTAATGCGTTTTTTCTCAAACTTCTATATACGAAGTATAAAAATATGTATATCAAAAGAACGGGGATTTAATAATCGTTAGAAGGATACCAATTTTTTAAAAATTGGGTAGTAATTTTTTGTGTAAAAAGGTATTTTTTTAATTATGTTTTTTCTAAAATTTTTATATTCGAAGTATACAAATATGCATATCAGAAGAAAGGGGGTTAATCACATTTAAAACGATGTAAATTTAAAAAAAATATGTTCAAAATTTTTTGAAATATAAGGAATTTATTTAATTTTTTTTTTTAATATTTTTATTGAGCTTTGTACCACGATTGTTTATTAAGAATAAAAAAAATAATAAAATGTTAATAAGCCACAACAACATTGACAAATATAAGGAATTTAATTTTTCGAAGACCTGAACTTTAACCCCTTATAGCACCTGTAATATAAGTTTGCCCAAAAAAAAAAATTATATACCATTTAAATAAGAGCAAAAGGAGGACTACGTCTATATTCTTAGGTTTTTAGGTATTTATTTATATGCAATAATTAAATATAATTTTTTACCAAAGGTCCCATTTCGAACTTCGAAGGCCCATAGCTCGATTTCGGAGGCTAACTTCGAAAAACGGATAAATCGCTTTTTTATACCTATGACTCAATCTCTTAAAAAATAATTGGTTTGGTCCAATACCCAGAAAAATTCATAAATCAGGCAACAGTATACTAGTACATACATACATTAATAAAGTTCTCAGTGTTTTGTTGAAACATTTCATAAATGTCCTTGCCATGGGACACAGTAAGCTCCACAAACGTATATGCAGATATTTTTAGTATTAAACTATGTTTAAAAAAGTTACAATCAACTGCTTACTCTGTAAACCTTTAACATAAACAAAAACAAAAAACTAAGCTGCCTGAGCTGACAGTTCACGAATATGTATTCACTTTACTGTTCATTTGGGGCTTAAGTGTTATTAGTGCACTTTCACACAACAAATTTTTAATTAGTTTTCTATGTACATATAAACAGAGAAAAAGCTCTAGCTAATATGTGTGTATGTATGTGAGTGGGCATGTGAATTAAGGGATGCCTGTGAAAAAGCGGTCAACAATCGAAAAGTGAAAAGTGATGATGCAATGAGTGAGTGCTGCACAAAGTACCTGTAGATGAAAACCTCCAGTAATCGTTAGATGGTGAAAAATGAGAAAAACCCGAAACTACCTATGTAGTTGTCGGAATGGCAGAGTGAGGAGAAGCGATTAAGTGATTTTGCTGCTTGATGCTTGCGCACATAAATCAAAATTGTTGTTACTGTTGATACAGCCTTAAGCTTTTGTTGCATGCCATGCATTTGTTTTTGCAGGCAGGGCTTTACCGATGCGACATGGCAATTTTACTGCTACCGATATTTTGCAGCAGAGTATGCAAATGAAAATTTATTGCTCATTTCGTTTTTGTATATTGTAATCGTATAAGTTTATTTGTGCTTACATATTTGCGCAAAGACTTTTTTGTTGTGGTTTTTTTTTCTAGTAAAAATGTAGTTGAAATAAGCTAAAGCAATAACACTCCACAACTGCACTTCACAAAAGAATTACCATGGTATATTTTTCGTGTTGAACATTTTTGTTGAACAAAGGCGTAGTCCAGCACGTCTGAATTTTATTTTATTTACTCACACAGTGTGTGGAATCATGACTTGTTTTTGCTTTGATGCTCAAAAAAAAAAAGTTGTTCATTTAAAAAAAGGGTTAATAATTTTTGCTCGCACGTCGACCCACCACCGTTCATTTTTTCCTACATTTTTAAAGGTTTCAGTACTCTTTTAAAATGTACGAATCCTGAGTAAAATATTCACAATGGCTGTATGACGTCTTCGGGAAAATATTCCTCATCAGAAACTAGGGGGCGGTATGCACACATCCAAACCCTCATGGTGCCTCAATTTACACAGACATTTGAAAAATAAAAACCCTTCAAAAATTTCCCATGCGATTTATTTAATTTTAAATGTTTGGTAAGACTCACCGAAGGGTCCTATTTTCTTTTTAACAGGGACCGTAGCAGTTACCTTCTATTAAAAAACCGCTCTTTAACAATTATCTTTTGACTTTTATTTAATTACTCCTTTAATAACAGTTTTTTCCTGTTTTTTATATAATAAATAAAAAATAACAATTATTTTTTTTATCCAAAAAATCTGGACAGTTTAAATTGTAAAACTTAGATAAGAGTTATTGAAGACTTTTATTTGTAAAAGTCATCAATATAAATCAGTTACTGACTTTTATTTTTAAAACCATACTTATAAAAGTCAATTTATAAGTCGTAGTAATTTTGGTTCTCCAACACATTCTTAACTGCGAAGAATGATAATGATGTTTATACGTAATGACTTAAAAAATAAAAGTCGCTGACTGATTTTTATTTATGACTTTTACAAGCGAAAGTCTTTAATAACTGTCAGCTAAGACATGTAACATAAAAATGAAAAATAACTGTTATTTACAGATTATTTA
>NW_023466374.1:0-7585 GCF_013731165.1 Rhagoletis pomonella | reverse complement strand
AACGTATATCTGGAAAACAAAATAACCAATTGGAGCCACTATTTTTTTGCCGGTGGAGATGCGACGTTAGGTCGTATTACCCCGGGCGCCGCACATGAGAGTATTTGTGTAACAAAACTGGTCAAATGTCATATTTATCTACTTTGATAAAAGTGTCCTAAGACATATTATTTCCTAAGCTATGTATATAACCGAGCTATCAATGGGCAGTCATACAAGTTCCCACTTACACTTGACGTTTAACCTACATCAAAGAGAACATAGTCCTTTTAATAATAATAGTGTTCGCCCAGCGGTTGAAATTCAACAGCTAAAATTAAGGGGAATTGATGTAAGTTGATTTGGGTTAAGGTGAGTTGAGATAAAATAACATTAGTTGAGATGGGTTAAGTGGAGGGGAGTTTAACTTAGTACTTAGCATAGCATAATACTACATAGCATAACATAACATATTACATAAAATAACATACCATAACAAAACACATAACGCATTCTTAAGTTGTATCTCCTTTTTTATCTTTACCACATTCCCCATCTTTATCATTGTCTCTATCGTTTTTTTATGTTTATGTTTACGTTTAAGTTTATTTTTATGTTTATGTTTATGTTATGTTTATGTTTATGTTTGAACAACGCGAGAACTTTCTTCGCGTTTTATTTGTAGGGTAATAAAATACTCACAGTTTGAATTTAAACGTTATAAAATGTTTATGAAATAATCAAACTATTTTTATGTACACGTATACATAGGTACCCTGCAGTGTCATGCAGGAGTCATGCAGACGCAATCGGGAGTTGGTTTTCTTTACAAGTTTCTATCAAATATCCTCATACAAAAATTACTTTCAATACACTTTTTTTCTGAACTTCGCAGATTCTTTTTCATATTCAGGACAAATAAAAGGAAGATCGAAATTTTATACTATCATTTTGAAGTTATGTCTGACGGTGTTCGCATATGTGGCCACCCAGAGCAGAATATGTAAACAAATATGAAATGTAATAAAATAAAGTAAATAAATAAGTAAATAAAAAAGTAAAAAAACAAAAAAATATTTTGTTTTTCTTATTGATATTTTATGTCCAAAAATAGTTAGTTACAAGTTAGTTGACATGTAATGCAGAGGTATCCAGGTCTGACTTTTTTGCGGCCATCGCCCCACAAAAGTAGTTAGCTTTTTTCGAACAAAATGCACAGTTAATAGTTAGCACTAGTGTTCGCGTAAACAGACTAAAGTTAGGTATAAGCTAACGTCACTCCCTGCAGGGTATGTTGGTAAAACGTAAATGAAAATATTTCCGATGACTTTACTCTGCGGAAGTTCTCCCTGTGCGCGCGCTGGAGACGGTTGATATCGGAGTGTTTTTCTTTCTCTAATTTCTGTTTTGCAGTAGCATAATTGCAGAGGAAAGAAAGTTGCCAAAGGGACGGGACAGTACTAGGTGCACACGCCACATTAATCGAACGATTAAACACTGCCCCCGCCTGCAGGAGCGTGCTGAATAGTGGGGTCTGCAGTCATCTGGAACGTTAATGCAGTAACCACAGTGAGTTTTTGCGCTCGGACAAGATTACCTATGCTCCGCCTTAATAGGGAGCTTCAACCTCTTTTGAGCTGCTGACGAGATAAAGGACTTTTGGGGCCCTTGGTCAAGCAGTGCTCTGAGTTGAAACGGTTCTCCTCGATGCTCTATTGTCACTATTGCAGTTGGGAGGAGAACTTCATTTTCTTTGGCAATTTGGAGCGAGCTAACATGAGCGGAGTTTGAGCAGGTGGTTGCTTATTCGGCTTGTAGTTTGTTAACTCTTGGGGACAATCTTTGGTGACCGCGTGCGCTGTGCTGTGTTGCGCTATTACTTTTTGAGTTTACGTATTGGTTGGGTGGTGATCATAGGGAATCACTTGCTCTTTATTTTGTGGGTCTGTGGTCCTTTGGACATGACCACAGCTTTCATTGATTTGTCGATCAGGGGTGATCAATTTCTTATTATTTTCCTTTATGTTGGCCTTTTTGGAATGGCTTCTGGATGAGTGAACATGCACGAAGGAGTTATGCCTTTTCTGTTAATTCATGCTCTGCCAAACAATGATTGAAAGCAAGGCAGTTTGCACACAATTTATGCGTTTTAACAAATTTTATGCGCTTTTGTGTTGAGAATTTTTTAAATATGGGGCATCTCTTCATCGGATGTGGGGTGTCGCATAAATAACAGGAAAACACCGTTTTGGAATTTGTCTGAAAAGCTTTTTTTGTTTTACTGTGGGATTTTATTAGAGCAGAAGTCTTGCTTACGTGTTTTGGGAATTACATTTCTACCCTTTCAAGCACTTGAAATCTGGACGTTAGGACATCGTCCATTTGAGACGGGGTATTCGGGTATCTCTGGGCAATTTGGATACGCAAATATGTATTAGGATGGGGTCCCAGCTGTCTGTCAAAACCTTTTGGGAGTTTAAAATAGACAGACATGTTTTGGTTTTAGTTTGTAGATTTATTAGAATTTGGAATTGGTTATCCACGAACATGCGTTTGTTTTCATAATGTTCGCTTAATGCTTGCCATGCTAGGTCAAAATTCTCGTCGCTAAGAGGGAATTTCTTGACGATTTGACCGGCTTGCCCTTTTGTTTTATACCGGAGATGGTATAATTTTTGGGCGGATGATAATTGGGGGTGGTTAATGTAGACGGCTGTAAACATATCTCGGAAAGATTGCCATTCTTCATAACCACCGTGGAAAATCTCTGTATCACATGGCGGGAGTTGCAGATACATGTGAGGATTTTCATCTGTGTGCGAATTCTGTGCTTCTCGGTAGTGAGAGCTTGGAGGACTTATAGCTCGGATCAATTTGAGTTGATCTAAGATCTTCGCTTTAGTCATTTCATAAGTGTCAATACTAAATTAATACTTGCCTTCCGTCAACGCCAAAAAATTATCTGGAAGGTCTTCCTTATCTTTTAGGAAAAGTGAGTCATATGCGGCTTGTAACCGCGCCCAGAGATTGTCAATAGTTTTCCCTTTTATTTCGAGGGCCGACTCTGTGAATTCCTCTATGTGAGAAGAGGTGAGTCTGGCACAATATCTCATGAAGCCATCATTTTCTATATTAAATTTTTGCGCACACGGGTCATGAGATTTTCTTTTCTGATTTCTTTGCTTCGGTAGAAGTCTGAAGCTTTTCAAAGATTTGGGCGGGAGTTGATTTCCTTGGAATTTTGGAACTAATTTTCGGGTTTTGTTCAGTTGGCATTTTTGATATTAGGAAATTTATTTATATTTGAGTATTTAAGTATGTAAAGGAGGCTCTAGGTTGAGCAATTTGTGGTTGTGTTTTTTTGTGAACTGTATGTATTTTTGTGACAAGTGAATTTTACTACTGGGTTTAATTTTTTTATTTTTGTGTTATATATGTATATAGGTTTTTTTTCAATGTGGTTACAGAGTGTTCCTTTTTGTCTGTATATATATATTTGGTAAATGGAAAATTTGCTGTTGGGGTATTACCACCAAGTGTACTGCTGGGCTCACTTGCTTAATATTTGTATGTTTATATATCTGTATATGTTTATGTTTATGTTTATCTTATCATCGTCTTTATTTTCATTTTCATCTTCATCTTCACTGAGAAAAAAAAAAACGCGTTGTAAGAATAAAAAAATTTTATTTGATTGTCATTTAAAAATGCTCGTATTTAAATCTAGTGAAAAGTGTTAAAGAAATGGATTTTTCCATTATACATACACTACGTATAAATATTCAATTCAAATACGCCTGTATTAAAATGAAGCATTTTTCACTGCACGGATGGCGTTTTGCACGTCTCGGATGCTTTTTCATATGTAATTAAGAAAGTATATGTATACAAAGCATACACAGCGGGTGACAACACATACACACATACACACATACATGGTAAGACATAATGCACTAATCGCGCGCTGTGATGTTGATTTAAACTCAACATTTGAAAACACATTTATATGTATGTCTGTAGCTGAGTGTGCAAAGACGCTTGACACAATTGGTTACTGCCAAGAGGGTCTGGGTTCAATTACCATCAGACAGAAGGTAAAATTAAAATTTTTTCCCCTTCTTAATTACGAAAAAGCATCTGTGCACTTCACAACGACATATTTTATAACGTACATCTTCTTCTTCTTATTTGGCGCTGTAACCGCCTAAGCGATTTTGGCCGAGTCCAAAACAGCACGCCAGTCATATCTCTTCTGTGCTAACTGACGCCAATTGAAAATGCCAAGTGAAGCCAAGTCCTTCTCCACCTGGTCTTTCCAACGCAGAGGAGGCCTTCCTCTTCCTCTGTTCCCAGCATCGCGGCCCGCGTTGAATATTTTCAGAGCAGGAGCGTTTCTGTCCATCCGAACGACATGCCCAAGCCAGCGGAGCCGCTGAATTTTAATTCGCTGCACTATGTCTATATCGTTGTAAATCTCATACAGCTCATCGTTAAATCGTCTGCGATATTCGCCATCACCAACGCGTAAAGGTCCGTAAATCTTTCGCAGAATCTTTCTCTCGAAAACTCCAAGAGCCGCCTCATCAGATGCTTTCATTGTCCATGCTTCCGCGCCATACACCAGCACAGGCATGATGAGTGACTTATAGAGTGTGATCTTTGTACGACGAGAGAGGACTTTACTTCTCAATTGCCTACTCAGCCCAAAGTAGCACTTGTTGGCAAGAGTGATTCTCCGTTGGATTTCAAGGCTGACATTATTATTGGTGTTAATGCTGGTTCCCAAATAAACGAAGTCGTCTACCTTTTCAAACTTGTAACTGTCAACAGTGACGTGGGTGCCAAGACGCGTATGCTCTGACTGTTTGTGTGCTGACAGGAGATACTTCGTTTTGTCCTCGTTCACCACCAGACCCATTCGCTTTGCTTCTCTATCCAATCCCGAGAAGGCAGAACAGACGTAGCCCTTGTTTTTACCGATAATATCGATGTCGTCGGCATACGCCAGCAATTGTACGCTCTTATAAAGTATTGTGCCTGAGCGGTTCAGTTCTGCGGCTCGTATTATCTTCTCCAACATAAGATTAAAGAAATCACACGAAAGGGGGGTCCCCTTGTCTGAAACCTCGTTTGGTATCAAACGGCTCGGAGAGGTCCTTCCCTATTCTGACGGAGCTGGTGGTATTGCTCAACGTCATTTTACACAGCCGTATTAGTTTCGCGGGGATACCAAATTCAGACATCGCGGCATAAAGGCAACTTCTCTTCGTGCTGTCGAAAGCGGCTTTGAAATCGACAAATAGATGGTGTGTGTCGATCCTATTCTCGCGGGTCTTTTCCAAGATTTGGCGTATTGTGAATACCTGATCTATGGTGGATTTTCCAGGCCTAAAGCCACACTGATAAGGTCCAATCAGCTCGTTGACGGTGGGCTTCAGTCTTTCGCACAATACGCTCGATAATACCTTGTAACCTATGCTTAGAAGGCTAATTCCGCGGTAGTTGGCGCGTATGGCGGGGTCGCCTTTCTTGTGGATTGGGCAGAGCACACTTAAATTCCAGTCGTCGGGCATGCGTTCATCTGACCATATTCTGCATACGAGCTGATGCATGCACCTCATCAGCTCCTCGCCGCCGTACTTGAATAGCTCGGCTGGCAGGCCGTCAGCTCCAGCAGCTTTGTTGTTTTTCAGCCGCGTAATCGCTATTCGTACCTCGTCATAGTCAGGCGGTGGGACAGCTACTCCATCATCATCGACTGGGGACTCGGGTTCGTCTTCCTCACTACTTTCAGCGCTGCTACCATTCAGTAGGTTATAAAAGTGTTCCCTCCACAATTTAAGTATATTCTGGACATCGGTCACTAGGTCGCCATTGTTGTTCTTACAGGAGTTCGCCCCGGTCTTGAAACCTTCCGTAAGTCGCCTAACCCTCTGGTAGAATTTTCGGGCGTTCTTCCTGTCGGCCAGCATCTCAAGCTCTTCGCACTCACGTATTTCGGCCTCTCTCTTCTTATTGCGGCAAATACGTCTCGCTTCCTTCTTCAGTTCCCTATAACGGTCCCACATGGCTCGCGTTGCGCCCGATCGCAGCGTGGCCCTGTAGGCGGCATCTTTTTTCTCTGCGGCTTCTTGACATTCCTCATCGTACCAGTTGTTCTTTCGGGCTCGCTGAAATCCAACTACTTCTTCGGCGGCGGTACTTAATGATCGGGAAATGTGGTTCCACTGCTCGCGTACGTCGGATTGTTGAAGAGTGCTCTCAGAGAGCAGGTGTGTGAGTCGAGTGGCGAATAAATTGGCCGTCTGTTGTGATTGCAGCTTTTCGACGTTAAGCTTTCCTTGCATTGTTGGGCGCACATTTTTTGCTGCACAGAGGCGGGTGCGTATCTTGGCTACAACAAGATAGTGGTCCGAGTCGATGTTTGGCCCTCGGAGTGTACGTACGTCCAAAACGCTTGAAGCATGCCTTCCGTCTATCACAACATGATCGATTTGGTTTCTCGTTTTTCGATCTGGAGACAGCCATGTAGCTTGGTGGATGTTCTTATGCTGGAACCTAGTACTACATATTACCATATTTCGGGCCCCGGCGAAGTCGATCAGCCTCAGTCCGTTATCGGACGTTTCGTCGTGGAGGCTGAATTTTCCGACAGTGGCGCCAAAGATCCCTTCCTTTCCCACCTTGGCATTAAAATCGCCAAGCACGATTTTGACATCGTGTCGGGGGCAGCGCTCATATGTACGTTCCAAGCGCTCATAGAAGAGATCCTTGGACGCCTCATCCTTCTCTTCCGTCGGGGCATGGGCGCAGATGAGCGAGATGTTGAAGAATCTAGCTTTGATGCGGATTGTGGCTAGACGTTCGTCCACCGGGGTGAACGCCAGTACTCGGCGACGGAGTCTCTCTCCTACCACGAATCCAACACCGAATTTGCGCTCCTTTACGTGGCAACTGTAGTAGACGTCGCAAGGCTTCACGCTTACTTTACCTTGCCCCGTCCATCGCATTTCTTGGATGGCGGTTATGTCAGCCTTTGTCTTCCCGAGGACATCAACCAGCCGGGCAGAGGCACCTTCCCCATTAAGGGTCCGGATATTCCAGGTGCATACCCTTAAATCATAGTCCTTTATACGTTTGCCGTGGTCGTCATCAGAAAAAGGGGGTCTCATCCGAGGCTTGTTGGAATTTTTCATTGGGCGGGGTTTTAACGTGGCGGGAACCCAAACCCAGCGCACGCGAAGTTTTACGCCTTCTCACTTTAGCTCGCTCCCAAACGGGTGTTTGGTTGCTACCCAGAGGATACGTGGATATAAATATCCGGACGTTGTGAGCTGCGATTTGAACCGTACGCACAAGAATCGCTTCTGGCCACTCCCAGGTGAATGGCAGTCAAAAGTTTTCCACTTCTGCGCACGGAACCATCCTCCATAACGTACATACTCAAATTTAAAACGAGTTGGGTTGGTGCTCTTTCATATGCGTATTTTTTTTAATTTAGCACGTTTTTTTAATTCTAAAATTTGTTTCCCTCAGTGGTCATCTTCATCTTCATCTTCATCTTTATCTTTATCTTTATCTTTATCTTTATCTTTATCTTTATCTT
>NW_023466373.1:0-7586 GCF_013731165.1 Rhagoletis pomonella | reverse complement strand
AAACTTGGCACAGTTGTTGGCCTTGGTACAGCATAAAAAACCGCCGAAACTTTTTAAAATCGGACAATAACCACGCCCACATCCCATATAACGGTAATTTAGAGAAATACAAAATCTTCGATAAAACATTAACTATTGAAGCTAATTTATTCAAAATTAATGCTTGCAACAATTCTTTACCAAGAAATACGTTTATGGTAAAATTTTGGAAAATGGGCGTGGCACCGCCCACTTATGATCACATATAAGTATATCGGTAACCGTACCAAACGTATTTGTACCAAACTCGGTATGGTTATTGTACTTGCCACGTGTAAGCAAAACGTTGAAAATTATTGAAATCGGACTAAAATAACGGCCGATTCTCATATAACGGTAAATTTAAGAAATGCTTGAAACTTCAATACTTCGAAATTGAAGGACGCTAATTTACTCAAAATTGATACACCTCGGCTTACCATCTAGCGGAAGGTTTCGGAAGGGTGAAAAAACATATATTTAATACTTGCGCCGGGTATTTAATGTTCGGCTCCGCCCGAACTTAGACTTTCTTACTTGTTCGTATTATTTTTTGTTGTTAGCTTTGGTAGGTAGCATACATTTTGCATATGTTCGCTTATATTGTTATCGTTTTGTATGGTTTTATGTTTAACATTTTGTTGAACTTGATTTGTTTGTAGTTTTTGCTTTTTACTAACTTTTCAAATGTTTTTTTTTATAATTTTTTTATACTTTTTCTATTTGTTTCTTTGTCATTTTCTATTGAGTATTCGCGATTTGTGGGCAGATAACAGATACGTATGTACATATACTCAACTCGCACGTGATTCGAATCTATTTTTTCCAGCTTTTGAACGCGTGCCAATTGAAGAACTCTGCTATTTTTTTTTTTATATATTTTTCACTATTTAATGTGGCCTTGTTCCTATTTGAACAAAAACTGTAAAGCATGAATATAAATTTGAATACAAAACGTATTGTGGGTGCAGACAAGTCATTCGTAGTAACAGACGTGCATATGTATAGTAGACTGCATCACCAAAAAAAGTTTCTTAAAGAACTTTTTGAAAAGAGTCCCCTCAGATGACAAAACAGATTAAGTTTAAAAAATCTGCATAAAATATTTAAAAATCTTTTCAATGGAATCGTAATAATGAGATTTTTGATGCTGTTTTTTAACCTTTTTCAAAGATTGATTTTCGAAAAACTTGAATAACTAGGCCAAACCATTTTGATTTAGACTAATGGGGTCTCAAGAGAAAGGTATTTTCCCACTATTTTTATTTAAATTTAAATTTTTTTTTAATATTTTAATACATATTTTTTAAGTTTAAACGGTTTTGTCATTTGGGAGTATTTTTTTTTCAAGAAAATCTTTAAGAAACCGTTTTGATTCATAAAAAAAATGTTTTCAAATCAGTTCAGCTCACGTAAATCGTAATAGGCAGTCTGATGTATAGTAGTTTTTTTATTATTATTTAGTATTTTTCGTCGACTATTAAGTTCAAAAACTAGATCAAGAAAGTTCAAATTTTTTCAAAAGGATTCCAACACCTCTACTGGCATTTAACTTTTTTAAAAGAAAATCTATCCTTAGCTGTTTTTTTTAAGTCTTAATGTAATTTACTAATAAGTGTCTGACTGAGCTTCTCCCCCGATTTGTCGTGTGTGCCTTGTTGGATTTTATGAGAATCTTTTTTTTAATGAGGCAGTACTCATTTTCACATTCCCCTTTAGACTACTCAACTAAGTCCCTTGTACTGACTGTTAGTTGACGAGAACGTTGGAAAAATTAACCAATTCTGGCTACCTAACCTCACCTAAGGGGTATCAATAAGTAAAAATCACTATAAAAAGTGTAGAGTTGTCGAACGCAGTTATGTACTCGTATTTCTATGTATATGCGTTGCTGCTGTCAAACACGTGACTTTCGTTTCAAAAGTTTCAACATTCCTGTTTTTGATTTCTTAGGAACTTGTTGCATTGCCGTTTATTATTTGTTTTTGCATCGCTATTTCGCTTTCATGGCTTCTTCTGGCACATTCTCGTTCTCGTTCCCTTTGCTTAATCATTCCCAGCCTTCCCAGTCAGCAAAAAATCCAAAAATCGATACGAAAAAGGAAAAATAAGTGGATGTAATGTGGATTTTTGTACGTTTACCGATTCCACACGAATCCGTTTTCCCACTAAAGTGTGTGGCAGAAGCGTTTGTACAGACAAGTACCGAGATGTTTTTGGCTGTTTATCTGAAATTAGTCTGATTGAATTTTTCATTCAATACGCTTTCCTTCTGCACTTCACAGTTTCTTTTTCATGGTTCAAAAAATTTAAATAAACAGGGGAAGCGCCAGACCGAATTCGAATCCGGCACCTTCTGGCAGCCACAAATAGTGGCATGCTCCTCTAGACGCACTGCTACTGCCGACAACGTACATACCGGATACGAAAATGAACGAATATTGTAGTCGTTTTCTTTTCGCTTCCAGATAGGGAAAATTGTTTGAGACCGCACTGTTGGCAAAATTTACATTTCTGGCTGGGTTAATGTATGGTTACCACAAGTCTTCTTTTTTGTTTGTTTACTTTTTACTTCATACAAGTTTCTTACATGCGTACATACGACTATTTTTATTTAATGTATTCTCAATGGTTCTGGTTCTTCAAGTTCCCAGCTGTATTTACACACAAACACAATTGTATGTATGTATGTATGTATATATATTCATATGCTCATCACAGTGCCACGATGACGTAATTGATCTACAAGTAATGAAACTATATAAAAAAATTATCTACAAACGTATGTACACCCACTAGAAAAAAATTTCCATACAAAGATTTTTTTAATAGTAATATTTTCGTTAATTCTTCATAAAAATTTTAGTTCATTCTACATTACATACAAATAATTTAAATATAGGTTTTAAACTTTGTTTAATTTTATAAAAATTTGCCAATATTCAGTAGAATTTCAAAATTTTTTTCGGAATTTTTAAAATTCGGTTCATTTTGAAACTTTTTTCGACAGTGTTGAGCATTTTGTTGCATATAAAAAAATGTTGGAAAATACATCCTTTGTATGGAAGAAAATGTGTGAGACTGTCAGCAAAAAAATCCAAAAATTAACGTGCCTTTTTAGTAACTTCAAACTGGCACATTTTAATACTAAAATTTAATACACCCCGTGGCAAACGATGGCACATCAATATTTTTACCAGTTTTGACTGATTGATTTGATGATTTTTTAGAAACTTGAGACTTGCACTATATTATACTATTAAAATTAAAATGCATGGAATTGGGCTGAAAAATTTTGTGGAATTTTTATAATTTTTGTTCAAAGTCTAAAATTAATATTTATATGGCATTTGTTAGAGCCATACTTTTACATAAAAATAATTAACCTTAAAAAATCAAAAGAAAAGTAGTCAAAACTGGTAAAAATGTTGATGTGCTAACGTTTGTCGCGGGGTGTAGGCTTTAAATATAAACCTACACACGAAAAAAATTGTCTAAAAATTCAGACAAAAAAGTTTGAAATTTTGTTGAATATTTAGCAAGCTTTTTCAAATTACAAAGTTGAAGCTTATTTATAACAAATTAACCAATTTTTTGTATGAAAAATATGAATACATATTTTAAAAGGCCTCTGTATGGAAAATTTTTCTAGTGGGTGTTTGTATGAATAATGCTTATCATAACTAACCGACACACACATATTGACAAGTTTTGGCGATTCAGTTTTTTTTTTTATTTTAATTATTATTTTTTTTTATCAAAACATAGTTCATTCTATAATATAATAAATATATATAATATATAAAAACCATATGAATCCAAATTTAAAATCAACACAGAATTGAGAAAACCACATTAAAAAATTCCTAAAATCTTGACAATTTTTTTCCGGACTTTCAGAAAATTTTTTGATATACAGTATTTTTAAGCCAGTTCAATTATAATTCATATAATAAAGTGCAGGTTTGTAGTCGATACAAAATATCGTTGATTTTTGGCATTTTTTCTTTGTTGACGGTGTCACTTATATTTTCTTTTATACGAGCATTTTATTACTATTACTCATATTTTCTTCTATACGAGTAATACAAATATTAGGGTGGTCCAAAAATGAAGGTTGGAGGGGAGGGAGAGAAGTAAAGTCGGAATTTTAATGCTCTCACCCCTTAGGATTGTTCTAAATCGAAAAAATATAGCCCTGTTTTTTTTTTAGTTCGAAATCAAAAAATATTTTTTTCAAAGTTTTCCATGTATTTTATATGCGAAAAAACCATTTCTCGTGGAAACATTACAGAATTCTTGAAAATCAATATTTTTCGATCGGAAAACTTTGCTTCTCTTGAAGGGACTGGCAATAATAATACCCAATTGTTTATTTTACCATTTTTTAATATTTTCAATATTTTTGGGTCCCCCATTTTTTAAATTAAAAAGCTTGTATTTATGTAAATGATTTATACTAAAATATTAAATTTAATTCTAATTAAAAATTCGCGCTTTTTTTTTAAATGAAGAAAGTGTGAAATTTTGAGGAAACTTTGTAGTTTTTTTTTAATTCTTTTGGTTATAAATGAACTGTACATATTTTTAATTAAGTATTAGGAAAAAATATATAGTCAAAACTTGTGAATATGTGAGTGTCGAATAGTTATGATAAGCATTATATAAATATGAAAAAGTATATACAGGTATGTACATATGTATATATATATATGTGTGTATATACATATATACATACATATAAATGTGTATGTAGTAATGCAGTTTTGCAGTCTTGTTTACATCAATATAGGGTTATATCAAAAAGTTGCTTCAAAAATAGCACAGACAGGAACTTGACGTAGAGCTAGCTAAATCCAGGAGGTGGGATAATTGTCACTCCCATTTTAGTAATGCCCACGATTTTTGGGTTTTTGACGCTTTGCATTTTTTCTGTTGCTTTTATTTTTTGGCAATGATTTTTTGATGGACTCTTTGATGTGGTTGCATATGTACATTAAGATGTATTTATGTATACATATGTGTACACACATGTAGGTAGACCTTATGGCTAGACGAGTTAATGTTAGGTTTTGTATGGTGATGTCCTTTGATAAACCAATTTTTGAACTTTTTCGCAAAGGAAATAAGAAAATACTACTTCTGTGAAGAAGTCAACTAGATAGCGAAAATCCTAATGATTATGTGTCCATGTATGTGTGTATATATATTTGGTCTAGTACATAAAAAATTAAGAAAAAAAATAGTTTGTAAAAATGCGTGCATAAAAAATTTTGGAGGTATTTTGGCGGAAATCTTGAAATATAATAAATTGTATAATTCCGGTGAAAATCCGCCAATTTTTTGGTGAGGCACCCTAATATATGAGTCCTTCTCTCATTCACCCATTGAAGGATTAGCACGTATACCTCCCACATATCCGAGTATATGTATAGTTCTACTACCCAAAAGGCGACGCACAAATTCTACCAGAAGGTGTTCCAGCCCAAAGCGAGTTAGGGCATGGAGAACCGCCTCTGCCAAACCCTTAAATGATAACACTTTTTCAATGGTGCTAACAATACAATGAAAAAAAATGTGTGTCCCCACACTTGGCTTTCCAGTAGGCATGCTGACAGCTAAATAGTTTATTTATATCAATTTCCTGTCGGATCTACAAGTCCAGTAGTATTTTCATAACCTTGAGAAAGAAAGAAACAAGTAAGTAAGGTCGAATGACGCTTGGCTTCCCTTGGGAAGGAACACAACCCTGGATATGAAACTAAGACTGAAACAAGCCTTATCAACTAGCTTTGCATTGTAGCACTCGGTAAAAAGTAGTTGGGCGGCTGTCCATTGCCCTAAGTGCAAAGTTAGTATCAGAAAAATTCTACAATGTGTAAGAGCACAGGAATTTCCGAATATTTTCACAATTTTTCACAGAATTGGGAATTCGTTTGGCTAAGCATTCTTTTATTTTTATTTTGTTTGCTCCTATTCACTTTAGACATTTTTTGTTCTTCACACTTTTGTGCTTTCCACTCGTCAATTTTTGTCCAAAACCAAATTTTCGAGCGCCAAAACTTCTACGTCATGCGCACATTCATATGTATGTGCATTAGAGTGGAGCGAAAAAAAATTTCTTTCGAGCTTCTAATTTTGCGGAAAAGTTGCGCAACATGATCACATCGAACCGTGTTGAACCGTTTTCCAATCGGTTAATATTTACGGTAGCCCTAAGAGCCTTAAAGCTTCGAAAAATCTCTGAAATATGGTTTTTTATCTTTTGTTTTAAAAATTTTCTAGAAAGATTTTGAGTATGCAGTGTAGTATAATAAGGTGAAAGTTTCAATTTGCTAAAAAATCGCGATGATAAAAATATTTTTCGAACGTAATTTGTATGAAAAAACTGCGTGGCGCTTTCAGCAAAAAAATTTGCCAAAAATCATTGCGATTTGTAGGGCTACAAAACTGCATAGTCAAAATCTTTCTAGAAGTAATTTAAAATAAATATAGCAACAAAATAATTTGAGTGAATTTTCGAAACTTTAAAACCCATGGGCTACCGTAAATATTACTCGATCGGAAAACGGTTGAACCCGATTGAATGTGATCATGTTACGCAACTTTTCCGCACTATTAGAATTTCGAGATCGAAAAGTTTTTTTTTGAGCCGCCCTAATGTACATACATAGTATATCCTTTACTTTTGTATCCTTTGCAAGCCTTTGTTGACTTGCGTTCCATCAATTAATTGACTGCGTTTGATTAAGTCGCTGCGTGGCTTCCATTGGCCAAAATTTACTCATACTTACTAATTAACTTGTGTCAACAGTTGGCTAACCGCTACTTTTGCCAATACAAGGGGTTTGGCTATCACAAAAAAGAACAATTTTATTCTTCGTTTTTGTGTGTACACTTGTAATTTTTAGCCAAATATAGACAGCGCGCAAAAAAAATGTGTCGCCAGTGATGTCGGCGCTGCTGAGTTCAACAGTTGCTCCTTAGTCTTTCTATTTTAAGCTTAATAAAAATTACAAAAAATTTGTTAAATTTTTATGCAAAAAACTCCTAGAACACATACTCACAAGCGGCATGTACACTTTCAGGAACAAGATGGACGCTTACCCGGTTCACGACCCTCCAGCGCACCGGCGGAACCCAATGCCAAAGCAGCGCGCAAGGCTTCCAAAAAGATGGAGAAGGAGGCAAGGTGAGTGTAATACAAGAAATTTTTGTTAAGTACATAACAAAGAAATAATTCTCAACTCTCTATCCATCCCCCCTCACAGACGACAAGAAAAGGAAGCCAGTCGCCGTGAGAAGGAGGCACGCAAGTTGGAACGTGAAACGGCGCGTCGTCAAGAGCGCGAAGCGGCCAAGCTGGAAAAACTCAATCGCAATATGGAGAAAATATCGCGCAGCACAGAACGTGTTAGTGGCACACCGCGCTCCGGTTCGCTGGAGCGACGCCGCAGCGGTGAAGACTCACCGGTGCTCAACCAGTCGACCGTGCACGGCATAGCGAGTCCCAATCGCCGGCCCACCATATTCGATGTCTTTCGCCAGCGCGCCAAATCGGATGCCAA
>NW_023466372.1:0-7586 GCF_013731165.1 Rhagoletis pomonella | reverse complement strand
GTTCTATACATGAAATAAGCTAACACGTGTTCGAGGAATTTTTTTTTCGCTTTTTTCTTTGGAGATATGATCTGTCAAAGTTTGCATTTTTTCGTGATTCGTGCAATCTTGTATTATATCTTTCTTGGTTTGCAAGTGCACTAATCATTTGTTTGGAGCATTTTTATTTGCAATTACTTTCAATTTAATTGTTATTTGTCAAGTCGCCTTTTTTTACATTACCATAGTGTGTATGCATTAATGTAAGTATGTATATGTTTATTTGTGTTATATTCAGGTATTTACCTGTGCGTGTTTTAATACTTAGGGTATTTTGCATTATTTCGCTTTAACTTGTTTAATTGGATTTATATTTTACTTTGCTAATTTCTATTATTATTATTATATTTTATTTTTATATATATTTTTTGTTTTTTTTTTTCGGTTTTAATTTGATTTACTTTACTTTTAATTTAATTTGAACTTCACTTCATTTGATACTTTATTACTTAAATGGTTTTAGTAGACTTGGCATTTCGGTCTTTAGTTTATGAAATTTATTACGTTATTTCAGCACAGTTGATCAAGTTACCTCCCTAGCAGGACTCCTTACGGTTTACGAATTTGACGAACGGTCCCCAATCACCTTGTTTTTGCCTACTTTTAGCGAAATTTTAGCTTAAGATTCACACGCACTTGTTTTTACTTCAAGAGCAAGCCAACATTTGATTTTGGCGGCAGCTTGGCTGGCTATCGTGCCTCCGACCATTGGCTTGACGAACTTCTCCTTTACTTTCACTCAACTTTAACTTTCATACTCGTACCCTCACAACTATTACCTTTACATTACACCCACACGTATAACTTTCACATTACCACACACGTACAATCACGTCACAATCACAGCACTCATACGTCCTTTCACCCATGTAGCGCAGCATGTTGAGATACATGTTCGGGTTATGACTTAGATACATGCATGTTTAGATGAGATTGACAATTACTTGGGGCAAGTTTTCAAACTAACAGCTGCGTCACAAGCTATATGGTTTGAATTCTTTTTAACAGTTTTCTTTGGGGATATTTGAAAGAAAGAGTGTACGTTAACAAACCAAGAACCATTCTCCAACTCCAAACCAACATTCGAAATGAAATCGTGGCCATTACACCCGAAATTCTGCGAAAAGTTATGGAAAATTCCCCAATAATATACTGTATTAAAAAAAAAATAAATTATAATAATCGCATAAATAAAAAAGTTATAAACCATTTATACCATATAGCTCATTCGGCGCCACCCAGTATATTATTGCGAATCTTTTTATCATCTTTGGAAATGCAGATTACCTAATGACGATCCTGCCGAAAATGAAGGAATTGAATAACTCTACTCTCTAAAAATATCTACTGTGGACTTCAATTTTAATGTTACTGATCTCATTTTATGTAATTTATTTTCCCTAATATAAACTCATCTATCCTCTGTATTTATTATAACCGAGCGCACTTGTGCACAAGGGTATTATAACTTTGTTCACATAACGGTTGTTTGTAACAGGCAAAACAAATCGAGATGGATATAGACAAATGTATACATAAATGATCATAATGAAGAGAAATCGATTAAGCGGTGACTGTCTGTCCGTTCGTCTGTGCACACGATAACTCGAGTAAAAATTGAGATATCTTAACGAAACTTGGTACGTGCACTTCGTTAAGGCGTACGACGGATGGTATTGAAAATGGGCGAAATCGGACAATAACCACGCCTTCCTCCCATATAACGGTAATTTTCAGAAATACGAAAACTGCGATATTTTTGTAACTACTGAAGATAATTCACTCAAAATTGATTGTAGTTTAGAGAAATACGAAATCCTCGATAAATCAGTAAATATTAAAGCTAATTTATTCAAAATTGATGGTTGCAACAATTCTTTTCCAAGAAATACGTTTATGATAACATTTTGGAAAAGGGCATGGCACCGCCCACTTATGATCCCATATATGTATCTCGCTAACCGTTCTAGCAATTTGTACCAAAGTCGGTATGGTTATTGTGCTTGCCACATAAAAGTAAACCGTTGAAAATTGTTGAAATCGAACTAAAATTACGACCGCTATTCATATAACAGTAAATTTCAGAAATGCTTGAAATTTCAATATTTCGAAATTTAAGGACGCCAATTTACTTAAAATCATTTATACATGGTATTTAATGTTCGGCTCCGCCCGAACTTAGACTTTCTTACTTGTTTTTTGTCGTTATTTTCTTCATATTTGAATATATGTACATCTCGCGAAAAAAGTATACGGTTACCCGGGTTGGGCCATTTTTTTATATTTTTTCCGACTAATTTTAATTTTTTTATATATAATTAGCCGGTCACGGATGCGTGAGGCTTCGTCACTCGTTGAATGTATGAATATGTATTCACATTTACATACGTATTCGGAGAAAGAAATCATATGTCATCATGTTTATTATATACATAAAAATTCTTATCTAAATCCGTTCAGTAGCGTGGTTAAAATATCTCGCCTTTCCTTTATGATATGTATAGAAGATAGTAATTTTGAATAGGTGGCAACCCTACTCAAAAAACTTAAAGTTTTTGTACATGCGAAGGCCATACACTTTCATTTGGTATATCATTTTTGATCCAACGGACGGTGAAGATCTTATAGTTTTTAAAAAGGTGGCAACCCTACTCAGAAAAATAATACATTATTACACATCCAGAGGTGTCTTCATTTGACAGTGACGGTGCAGAACTGACGCATACTTTTATTAGAATTGAATATAGTAATTTTCTTAACAGGTGGCAACCCTATTAAATTTCTAAATTAAAAGGCACTCTCCTATCGATACAGAATATATTAGAGAAAATCTAATCAAAATCCGTTCAGTAGTTTTCCAGTTTACCGCGTATAAAGAATCTGGACTTTCCTTTATACTATGTATAGATTTTTGGAATATAATTTAAGAATTTATTTGTGACCTTATAGGCTAGTTGGAGAGATCTCAATGATAAGTTACGTTAAATTAAGTCTACACCAACTTAAGCTGTACAATGAACTGGAAGATAAACTCACTGTAGAAGAAAAAAAGGTGTATGTTTAGCTGAAGGAAAACGGGAGGTAGTGCATTGACGAAAATGGTAAAAAGTACAATTAAGCTCCAAAATTTATAGTTTTTGTCGTTAATTTTGTACAATTTAAAAACCTCAAATATCAACACTGGCTGGTAGCAGGCAACTCTCCCACTCGGCTTCCGAGGACGCCAACTCGCTTCTTTGTTTGCTTACTTGTACAAAAGACAACCCAAGAATTTCGTACATTTGTTCAGCTGCTTATGCAAATAAGCGAGGCCGTTTGTCACCCGCTAAAGGTAAATATGGCGCAACACACAGCGATGCCAAATGTAGTCAGAAAGAAAAAGGTTCCAGAGTTGTTTTTTTTGCAAATTAAGACGAAATTCGATTTTTCCTAGAAAAATTCGATTTTATCCGAATTTTAGCACCACAAAGTTCGATTTCAAAAACTCGCAATTTCGGAGCTAGAATTCGATTAAAATTCTAATCTCGAAGCTTCGAATATCGAATTTACGCATCTCTAGTTGAAACGATCGCACGGGGAAGGCGATTTCTACCTGACGCAATTCTTCATCGGTCATGGTTATTTCCGAGAATATCTTCATAGGATGGGCAGGGTAGACTCATCGTTCTGTCGCTACTGTGAAAACGTCGAAGATAACGTGCACCATACATTTTTCACTTGCGAGCACTTCTTGAAATCGCGCAGAATGTTGGAAGAAATATACGGAGACATAGCTCCGAATAACATAATTGAGGTAATGTCCCTAGTGCAGAAAAGTGGCGGGAAACCAGTCGCGAGATACGTGAAATTCGTATTCCGCTGCAAACGATAACATGGATTTCTTCTGAGGACACCCGAGTCACAGTATATACAGTAATAAACCTTTTCGCAGTTTTTCACCATTTGGTCCCCGAGGAGTACTTTTGGGTTGTGTGCAGCGTTTTCGTTATGCGCGCACGGCAACACTTACTGTGGGGAATTTCGCTTCATGATTAGGGACACGAATTTTGATACGATACGATACCATATCGATACTTTTGGCATTCGATACCGATATTTTTTTACTCGATAGTTTTAAAACGATATTTTTTGGAATCGAGTGCCAGAATCCTAGTATCGTATCGAATGTCATAAACTCAAATTAGTCAGCTTTCAGACACGTCAAGTCTTGCTTTCAAGTCTGCTCGTTCCATGGCGAAGGAGGTGAGAAGAAAGGGGAATAGTGCAGATACCTCCCATTTAAAGAACCACGAACTTGAATTCAATAAAAGTTGACGCGTCTGGAAGCAAATAGAAAACACAAAAGAGAATGCGAAAAAATTGCTTTCAAGACTTATCTGATTATCAACTCTTCCCGATATAAATTGGGCTTTAAAGAAGAGAAATTTTTTACTATCATTAGGGTTGCATGTGGCGGGATTTGAACACGCGGTCTCGGTGTTTTAAGTCAACACCTCAATCTCTACGTGTAAAAATAATAGATTGGCGCTTACAAAATATGTTAGCGTTTGGCCGAGCTTCTCCTCCGATTTGATGCGTGCGCCTTGATGTTGTGCCACAAAGGGGTTTTTATAAGAAGCTGTTTTTCATGGCAGAAATACGCTCGGAGGTTTTTAATCACTTTTTCAGATATTTCTTTTTTTTGGATTTTGGTATCGATATTTGCGATATCGAGTCTTTTTATTCCGATATTAATGGGTACCCGATATTTTTCCAGCGATACTTTCAATGAGTACCATATCGATACTTTCTGTTCGATATCGTGTCCCTACTCATGATTAGAAAAGTTATTTCCGAGGATAAAATATACATAATTATGTGTAATTTATGAACAAAATGTAGGTTAAGTATAATATTCATCTTTAATGTATGCTGATACTCATGCTTAATGAAGAATAATATGAATAGTTAAGTATATAATTATAGCACTGAATGGAGTTTTCTTAAATGTAAGTTTAAAATTTAAAAAAAGTCCATTATAAGATTATATTTTTACGAAAAACGTAAATTTTGTGAATTTATCAAGCAAAATTCTAAATTTCCGAATATATTTAAGTCTTTATTAGTCTTTATTAAAAAAAAACAAGGTTTCTATAGTTATACAGACTAGAGGTTTACGCCGACAGCTCCTGCCCATAAGGTAGAATCCAAAGAGCCACGAGGCTACTAATCTTATCATGTCATCTCGTCAGCGTTAGGCATTCGCCACGCCAATTCAGATTGTAATTGTATTTAATTCATTTATTGAAGCAGTTTTAAATTTAAATTACGTTACTTTCTACTTGAATTAAAAAGTGTCTGCCGCTGATGGATGGGCGAACAGAAGGAAGTCTGAAGTATATACATATATCTCTATATTCTCTACAAATCCGTATGTACTATTAAAATTTAAAGAAATAAAAAAAATTAAAAAGTTAAGTTATTGGGGTTATTTATGTCGCTATCAATAAATTCTTGCAATAATCTTATCTACCGTTATTTTTTTGTGGGTTTTATATTGAAAACAGGGTTTGGTCTACTTTTTTCCAAAATTTTAACCCATCAATTCCCACCAGAACGGGCGTTTTTGACTCACTGTTTAAAAAATGGCTTATAGATGGTTAAGTTTCCACTAAAATATTAAGCGCCAAATTTTTCTAAGGAGAACCGAACGTAAAGAAAAATAATAATAATTATACCAAAACGGGGGATTTTAACCCAGTGTAGAAGACATTGCGATGCGCGGGAGCAAAACCTTCCTGGGATTTGACCACCACTTAGGAATGCTAACTTAATTTTCACACAGCCACCTAGTACTTGCATTCGTCTGCGGGGCTCCAGAATAAAATAACTTACTAATGTAAAAATTACCAAAAACAAGTGTTTGCTTTTTAATAAAAGTGCGTTTAAAATATTTAAAAAATTTCCCAGGAAAATAAATTTGTCTTTCTTTTATCTCCAATAATTAAGGAGTTAGATGCAATAAGGGCGCTTCTGTTAAAACTGATTTCTGAGATATTGACGTTAAAGTTTTTCTTGTGTTGTAACTTTCTTGTTGTTGTAGTATATAAACGAGTAGTATTGAAAAAATTTGTCTACTGCGGAAAAAAATCGTTAGATTACCAGTATTCGACCCTAATTTAACTGTAATAAATGCTTTCGATCGAAAAACGTGTTACCTATGTTTTTTCTGAGTTACGCTTTTTTGGAAATGTTCAGTGCCCCGAATTATGCAAAAAAAAAACTCGTTTAAAAAAAGTAAATTTCTTTTCGTAAAATAGTGTTTTTATACGAATAATATTTAGTTCCTTTAAACAATGTACTTATTTCAATGTGCATACATCATGAAAATTTTGTACAAAATTCCTTAGGCGCCGAACGCCGCCGCAGCCGCGCCGGTATTTTCGTAACTCGGCGGCGGCGCGTGAGAAATGACAAAAAACGGCGGTGGCGGCGGCGTGGCTCGGCGGCGTATACCTCTAATACAGACTCCAATGCCTGCCAGCACATCCGCCCAGACAGTTCATTAAGCACACCCAAGTTTGAGTGATCTACAAGTTATAAGTCAGCTTTAGTAGTTCATTATCAAGTACGGTGTAATATAACAAGTTATACACTGAACTATGATAATCTGTACTAGTATCTATAATAATAGACAGTAATTTGCAATTTTTTTACACTTTTGCAATTAATTTCGGTCATTATTACACAGTCATGACTTGTGCCACTCTGCCATAGTACGGTTGTTGCTCCCTTTCATACCACAGTAATTTTGTATACAACTCTGAATTAACGAAATGCATGCTCCTTCTCATTATCAACCCTGATCAGATTTTACCCCCGAGGAGTACTCAAAATGGTTTATTACTGTATATACTGTGACCCGAATGAAACGCCCCTACAAGAGAGCAGCCCTGAGGCTGTAGCAGAGCGCCCGTACATCTGAAGACACTCAGAATTGCGGGGCCTGATGCGGGAGGTGGGAGTTTGGGTTTTAGTAGGTAGCCCAATAGGTTTCGGTGGGAGTCGCACACTCAAGGAAGTATAGAGACTAGCGCCCCCGGTCAATACAATAATAATAATAACAATCATAACAAAATTATTAATAATAAAAATTATAACAATAACAATAATATGAATATTAAAAATAAAATTATAACAATAATAATAATAACAAGTAAGAAAGTCTAAGTTCGGGCAAGGCCGAACATTAAATACCCGGCGCAAGTATTACATATATGCCTTTTCACCTTTCCGAAAGCTACAGCTACATGGTAAGCCGGGGTGTATCAATTTTGAATAAATTAGCGTCCTTAAATTTCGAAATATTGACGTTTCGAGCATTTCTAAAATTTACCGTTATATGAAAAGCCGTAATTTTAGTCCGATTTCAATAATTTTGAACGTTTTGCTTTTATGTGGCAAGCACAATAACCATACCGAGTCTGGTACAAATTGGTAGAACGGTTACCGAGATACATATATGTGATCATAAGTGGGCGGTGCCACGCCCATTTTCCAAAATTTTA
>NW_023466371.1:3272-7589 GCF_013731165.1 Rhagoletis pomonella | reverse complement strand
TGGATGTATTTCGAAAACAACGCAGACATGGGTTTAGCTACGTGTAAAACGTGCAAAAACAAGCTTAGGAATAATCGAGTGTCTAATTTAAAAGCGCATTTAATTAAATTGCACAAAATTAATTTGAATAAAGCAAGTAATGAACAGTTTGAACCACCGGAGTCGTCAATTTCATCTAAAAGTGCTGGTAAAATAATTCGAAAAAAGAAAATTAAAATTGAGGTGAATAAAAAACAATTGATAAGGTCATATATCGGATTGGTAACGGAGGACTGCATTCCGTTCAATATTTTGAATTCATCAAACATAAGAAATTTCATAGATCCGATTTGCGATGGCCTTAGAGTGTCGGACGGAAAAAAATTACGCTGAATGCATCAAACTACAAAAAAACATTGTAAAATTGGAAACCACCAATGAAGTGAAAAACAAACTGTTATCATTGAAAATAGACAGTGCTACAAGGCTGTCCAGAAAGATATTTGGTGTAAGTGCTCAATTTATTAGTGCGGTACGAATTAAATCTATTCTTTGGGAATGATAGAATTGAAAGGAGCTGGATCAAGCACAGCCAAAAATCTGGCCATTGAAGTGTTGAATGTGCTAAAGCGATACAACATTAATTTAACCCAAATCGTCTCGATAACATCTGATAACGGTGCAAACATGCTGAGAGCGACAAACATTTTATCATTTATTTCTGAGGAGGATGTTGAAGAAAACGACGAATTCTGCACTAACGATGAATATTTTAAAAAAAAATTGAACTTGTAGAAAATGTGCCAAACGTGCTAATAGGAAATATACAAGTTTGCCGATGTGCAGCACATACAACCCAGCTGGTCGCTCTTGACGTTGCAAAATCGTCTGGCATGCTGAAATACCTATGGAATTGTCGTAATCTTACAAAATACATCAGAAAAACGTCAAATGGCTATCGCGAAATATTTCAGTTAAAAGGATTGAAAATGCGCCAACTAGATTGCCCTACGAGATGGGGATCCACGTATACTCTGTTGCAGGATTTATTAGCAGCAAAGCATATGTTAACTAAAATCGAATCTATTAAAAATAAATCTGAGGATGAAAACTTCGAAGTGGATACGTTGTTTTGGGATTTCATTGAATGTTATTGCACAGTTTCCCATCCCTTGCAAAAAACTATAACAAAGTTTCAAGAGGAGCAATTACACAACGGAAACTTTTACGCACAGTGGCTTAAACTAAAAATAAGCACCGAAAAAATTGTAAGCGATTCAAGTCAGGAGCTATTAACAACAATTGGGAACATGATTTTAAAATCAATAGAAACACGAACAATAACGTTATTTAATAATGAATTTTTAATTTCGTGCTTGTTTCTGGACCCTCGCTTTCAACATACTTTAACTGCACAGCAAAAAACCGAAGCTACTCTTCATTTAAAAACAATTTGGGACAGAATCCATGAAAATAATCCTATTGGACCCTTATACTCCGCGCCAACTTCTGCTTCCACACCGGCCGGCAACTTTTTTCATGAAGAAGATGAACTCATGTATCAATATTTAGACAAGGAACCCAAGCCGAAATCAACAATACGTTCGACGCGTATGCAAGAATTGAGCATCTCCAACTGCCTTTCCAAAGAATTGACGATGTGCTAAAATTTTGGAAGGGAAAGCAGTACACTGACCCAGAATTGTACGAATTAAGTAATGTTTGTTTTGCAGTCCCGCCAACTCAGGTTAATATAACGTTTTCATCATTATTTCCCAAGTTGTTTTTTTCCTGCTGCTCAAAAGTATTAAATGCAGAGTCCACAAATCTCAGACAATATTATTTGGAAAATTTAACATGATTGGATTGTGATAATTTGAAAATTAGGACCCTTTTTCCATTGCACAATTATCTATACAGAAGCTTAAGATTGAGAGGGCGAGACAAAAACAGCTTAGGAAATAGTGGCCACCTTGATGTACATATCTGTGTACGAGTACATATTCACTAAGGCTTTACAAATTTCGTTTTTAACAGGTCACAATTTGGCGAGAATTTTCAACACTAAGGCTGGTTCTTACTGATAACCGTAATCAGCTTAGTCAGGAGACACTCGAAAATATTTTGTTGGTATAACTGAACCCAAGTTTTCTTGACACAGCTATAGAAACTTTACCTCTCTTCGAAGATACACCAGATGAATAATATCTTGTCGTAATTTTCTTATTTTTTATGTTATAATTAGCAATGAATTCAATGAAGACTGTATTTTTCTTTTATTTTTGATTTAAATTTTTCAATATGAAATAAATAATAACTAATATATTAATAAAAAAAAAAACACTACTTAACAAATTTCAAACTTTTGATTTTTTAAGTTTTCAACCTACTATGAACGGGTAGAGATACCCACTTCCAAAACAGGTACAAAAAGTTGTTGTTCCTTTTGTACTGTTAGCGCGCACTAACAGTCAGCGTTGCCAGGTCTTCGACATGAGAAAACGTCCCTCTTGGTCTGAAAAAACGTCATTTCCTACCCAAAAACGTCTTTTTCAAATGCATGCACCCAGAATTGTTCCTATTAAACTTTTATTGTATGCAAAGGTACATATGTACGCAAGGTATATTAAAATGTCATTTCTACAGAGCACATTTAAAATTCATTGTAAACTGGTTTGATATCGTTAATATAAGATTTATTATGAAAATAATTCAAAATCAGTTCTACTTACTAGATTTAGTAACAGAGAAAAATTACTGGGAAGGTAAAAAACGTCAGTTTTTACACAAAAAACCTCAAAACGTCAACAGGATACAAAAAACGTCCAAATGACGTTAAAAACGTCAACCTGGCAACGCTGCTAACAATACACGATGGGTTTCAATTGCAGCTGAGTACAAACCAAACGAATTTTTTGTTCTTTTGTTCATTGCGTAGTTAGGATTGTAGTAAAGATACTCAGGGTTTTTAAGGTTGCCTATGCGGATATTTCTATGCATTAATTGACGTTTTTTGCCAAACTGACCACATCGTTAACAATGCAGAAATTATGCGTAGATAAACACTTGCTAAAGAGTCTCAAGGTTTCCTAGACGGAACGTTTCTCCTAAACTAAAAAAACTCCTTTTAAACATAAAACAATAGATCCTAACCACATCATTAAAAATCCAGAAAATAATACATATACATGTATGTATGTACATGTGTCATGGTATTACCAAATGACCTGTGTGCACAAACATAAATAAATATATCTGTGTACATATGTATGTATGTAGAATGTAAGCTAAGGTTTTTTAACCGAGATTCTTTTTAACGCATACTTTGTTATCGAAATAACGCAGCGTGCAATGCAGTTTTGCCTGATTTTCACAAACATATGTACATATGTATGTATGTAGATACATTAAGGCAAAATTAACCGCTTGTTCTAAATATGACACATATATGTATTAAAAAGAGTTTAGTTTGTGAAAATAGTTAAATTTAAATATGTGTATATGAACATATGTATGCGTACATGGAATAAAGAAATTTGAGCAAAAATTAGCGAAATGTTCATAAAAATTTTAAATCTTTTTTAGGGTATAGAATTTTGTGGCATAAGAAATTTTAGTACAATAAAATGCAAGTTTGAAGTAGCTAGGTTGATTTTTGGCAATTTCTTGCTCGACAATTTTTTTGTATGGAGAAACTGAGCAACGCTTTCAACAAAAAGAATTGCCAAAATTCAACTGTATTTTTTGAATACTTCGCAAGTGTCACCAGTAATTTGCGAGCTCTGAAGAAATCATAAGCAAACACAAAATACCAATTGACAGGCTAACCTAATATTCGCGGCTTGCGTTTTGGTACGCACGACGTCGAATTTGTTTTTTTGCGTCACCCGAAATTGGCTTGCGTGCGTTTGCATTTGATTTCATTGAGCGAAACGTCAAATCAAAATGTCACGCAGAACAAAAATTGGAAATTGCGTTAGCTTCATACGCACGCCGTTCAATTTCGGTTGGTCCCATACAAGTTGTATGTGCATGAGAAATTTTTGACAGTAAATTGGCGGCGTGCGTGAATATTAGGTTAGCCTGTGACTGCCGTTGCTGCCCGCTTGCAGAAGCTAGAAATTTCTCATTTTTCGACTGCGAGCGCCGACAACTTGCAAAAGCAAAGATATTGTTTATACATCGACTTGCGCCGCTGACCAAAATCAGAATGAAATCAAAATGAAAATTTGCAAACCAACGACTGCCGGAAGAACTGCGCATTTTGTCGGCAATCAGTTTCTGCTTGAGCTTCGACTGCGACTGTTAAACCAACGACTGCCAGCAGCTCTGCGCATT
>NW_023466371.1:614-3262 GCF_013731165.1 Rhagoletis pomonella | reverse complement strand
TTTGTCGGCAATCAGTTTTTGCTTGAACTTCGACTGCGACTGTTAAAACAACGACTGCCAGCAGCTCTGCGCATTTTGTCGGCAATCAGTTTCTGCTTGTGCTTCGACTACGACTGTCGTCTTGTTCCGAAGCATAAGCATAAGCAAAAGTTAATGAAATAAAACTTATTACAGTTTTTTAAACACTGTGTATATACATACATGAGCAAACGTGGAGTTACACTGCGCGGTACCATACCGCTGCTGCTTAAGCAAACCTTTATAATGAAAACAGCTCTTATAAAGATTTTATTTTGTTGCTTTAAATAGAAAAGGCCTTTATGGGTAAAGTCTATCTTAAACTGAAGCATTTTCATCTAAGCTAAGGGCCCGTTGTTGATTTTGAAATTTCAGCAAACGTCATTATAAACCATTTATGAGATTGAAAACGAAAAACGTGAAGCGCATGCAATACAAAGCATTAGATTTAATTGACAATAGTCAAACTACATAACATAGCCCTAAAATTTCTACAGATAAAGTACAAATTTGAGATCAATTTTAAGCGGTTGTTATTCATATGTCCACATTCATACAGACATATATTACCCTTCATATCAATTAGGATTGCCAGATTTTTTATGCAGGAAATCAGTACGTTAGACTTTTTTATGCTAAGAAATCAGTACTTTTCAGTACACTTTTTTTTCAAAGCTAAATTATCAATGTAAGTAACAGACAATACTTTAAAACGCCAGAGTACTTGTTTTTAACAATATTTGGATATATAAATAAAACATACTTTATATGAAATAGTCATTCATTTTAACATGAGTGTACACTAGGGTGGTCTAAAAACAGTAAAGTTGGAATTTTAATGCCCTCACCCCCTAGGATTGTTCTATATCGAAAAAAAGTATACCCCTATATTTTTATTTTGAAATCAAAAAATATTTAGAGGTCGCTCAAAGTTTTCCATGCATTTTTATATGGGAAAAATAAAATTTTTCGTAGAAATGGTATAGAATTCTTGAAAATCAATATTTTTCGATCGGAAAACTTTGGTTCTCTTCAGGAGACTTTCAATAATAATACCCCATTGTTTACTTAACCATTTTTTAATACTAACGATTTTTTATTGGTTATTGATTTTGAACTATTCCATACCATTTCTAGGAAAAGTTGTTTTTATAAGCTTTTATTTAACTTGGTCATCCCGCGCAAATCGTGGCAATTTCCAATCGATTTT
The DNA here is from genome assembly GCF_013731165.1 of Rhagoletis pomonella. Lineage (NCBI taxonomy): Eukaryota > Metazoa > Arthropoda > Insecta > Diptera > Tephritidae > Rhagoletis > Rhagoletis pomonella. The sequence continues at coordinate 2,034 of NW_023466371.1, read as the reverse complement.
AAACTAACTTCCCGACAAGTTAGAGACTTGAAATTTTCAGCATAGTTCCAATCACGATGACAATGCAAATTAAAATATAAATGAATTCCCTATATGGTCCAGGGGTCTTGATTCAAAGTCGGTCAAAAATTAGTAAAATTTATGGCTAACAGAGCGTAATTTGCCAAAGAACGTAAAACCAGAGCAAAGCTATTTATGGCAAATTCTAGATATCAACTTAGTCTAGATATGAAACTCGTTGTAGGCATCATATCAAGGAGATACAATTAGAAGACTCCAGAAGTTTCCCCGCCAGAAGAACTTTAATATTGCGCCTAAATATATGCCATGCTACAGCGGAAGTAGACGACACGCCATTTCTTTAAATGAAATTAACTGCTGCTATATGTATGTATGTACATATGTATGTTTATACAAAACGTAAGCAAACAACATTTTGCTTGCATAGTCTTCTGTTTTCTTTCATTGCAAGTTGAATTATTTTAATATCTATTGCAAAATTTTGTACATACAATAAAATAAAACTATTTAATACACAACGCTTTTGCAAAGCCTATTATCTAATGCATTTTCTAATGCATGCATAGGTATGTGTGTATATATATTTGTATGCAAGAGATAAACGCATTGATCTCTTATTTCAGTATGTTTACAATTTATGTGATTTTAAATTTATGTTATGATAAGCAGCAATCTTCGTACTCAGGCAACAAGATCGCAGAGAATTTCGATTGCTTTGCTTATCATACATTTGACAGAGTAGTGGACTGTATACATATACGTAAATATTTTCTGTAATTATGTTTTGTTTCTTGCATTGCATGTGCAGACAAAACGATCCTTTTCTAAATACATGTTCATATGGATGAGTATATGTTATTGCCTAAGTAGGTACATACATATGCACGTATTTTTTATGTTAAATTTTATTACCCTAGCAGATATGTATGTACTCATGTTCAAAGATGTTTGAACACTTTTATAAATGGACTAAAAATTAGAAAATTAAGTAATGTAAAAAAAATATTTTTTTAAAAATAAGCTTTTATTTAACACTAGCAATTACCCGGCGTGCTTCGCTGCGCCTTAAATGTATTTTTGTGTTGTAACTCTCCCCCTAAGCTCTTATGGCCTCATTTACAAAATATTTTTAAAGAACTTCATGAAGTTAGATTTAAAAAAAATCGATCTATGAAGCATTGTTTATTTTTTTTTTTTGAGTTAATATATTTTCGAAGGTAATTAGAAAATATGTAAAGAACCGGCTTTCTCTTGGAAATTTAATTTATAATCTTATAACTGGAGTCTACTATCGCACCCTTTCCTTAAACGTGTATTGATTCAATATTCAAATAACGTATATTTATATAATTTGAAAAAATCTCCCTACTATACAAATATGTACAGCAATATTAACTAA
>NW_023466371.1:0-514 GCF_013731165.1 Rhagoletis pomonella | reverse complement strand
TGAAAAAATCTCCCTACTATACAAATATGTACAGCAATATTAACTAATATTTTCAAATGTTGTGAGAGGGAGTAACAAAACAAAATTACTTTTAAGGCGCAGCGAAGCACGCCGGGTATTCGCTAGTTAGTTAATATTGCTGTACATATTTGTATAGTAGGGAGATTTTTTCAAATTATATAAATATACGTTATTTGAATATTGAATTAATACACGTTTGAGGAAAGGGTGCGATAGTAGACTCCAGTTATAAGATTATAAATTAAATTGTTGTCAATATTTTTTAATAATTGTAAACATTCGCCAGCTGTTTCTGTTTATTTATTAGTAAAAGGCAGGACTGCCAATCTTGCGGCAAAAGAATAATAAAAATCCAAAAAAACACGTAAAGCCAAACAGAATTAATTGCAAAACGTGCAATGATACACACATTAAATTTCTTATGTGCACCCTCCACACAGACCCCAATCACTTCTGAAAATTTCATTTTATGTGCACCCTCCACACAGACCCC
>NW_023466370.1:0-7590 GCF_013731165.1 Rhagoletis pomonella | reverse complement strand
CTGAAACACATTTGGCCCTTTCTGAAAATTAATTGAGTAGTTTTCGGGAATACATTTGCATTTTTCTGAAATACTATTGGAAAAGGTGTAGATCGGTCACGCTATAGTTTCTTTGTGCCTTATTCAATTTGGCTGACATATACGCCATCGGTCTTTCTTCCCCGTCCGCGTCCAGTTGGAAGAGTACTCCTCCCACCCCGTCTGTCGATGCGTCACATAGTAAGTAAAATCGTCTATAGAAGTCCGGATGTACGAGTACTGGGGCGGATATAAGGCTTTGTTTCAGTGCCTCAAACGCTTTTATGGCCTCATCGGTCATGTGAAATTTGTTTATTTTGTCCTTGGACAGGCAGTCATGTAGCGGCGCAGCGATATTCGCGTAGTTTTGGATGAATCTGCGATACCATCTTGACATGCCCAGAAACCTTCGGAGTTGCTTAAGGCTCTTTGGAAGAGGGAAATCTCGTACGGCTGCGACTTTGTTAGCATCCGTTCGAATGCATCCATCTCCCACAACATAACCCAAGTAACGTACCTCACGATAGCCGAATTTACTTTTTTCAAGCAGTGCGCGCTTCCACTCCACAATGCCTGGGTTCAAACAATGGTCAAACCAACATCGCAAATATATAGAAAAAGAGGTTTTTTCTTAACAGCGGTCGTCCCTCGGCAGGCAATGGCAAACCTCCGAGTGTATTTCTGCCATGAAAAACAGCTTCTCATAAAAATACAATCGCCGTTCGGAGTCGGCTTAAAACTGTAGGTCCCTCCACTTTGTGTGACAACATCAAGGCGCACGCCACAAATCGGAGGAGAAGCTTGGCCAAACACTAACATATGTGTAAGCGCCAATCTATTATTATTATTATTATAATCAACCGGCATTCCACAAGCAAAACACATCATGAGGTGGAACGGGGATGCACAGAAAACTTGCTTGAGATCATTACTGACATTACTATGGACGGTGGACGAATTACTTACATTTGAGGTTGGATTAAGGGATGTGGGTTTGGGTCTAGACATGTCAGGCGCAGAGGTAGTATTAAGCGAGTTCCTACTTTCCCCGGAGTGGTTTCGGCCTTCTATTTCCCTGTCGTTTTTCCATTCTTCTGGATATACCGTGTCACAACTTTCTATTTCATTTACCGTCCTGACTCTACCGTCCTCCTACCTACCTATTCTCCTTAATAAGTTTTTCAGCTCCCTTACATTCGTACTTCAGTTCAGACACCGATCCAATCTTGGTGGCGAAATTTAGATTAGCCAAGTATAGTTTGAGGTTTCCCCGTACGATCTTTACCAACTCGTCTTCTTGGATCTTCTTTCGAAGGCGAAACGTGAGATCATGTATATCTGCAGAGAAGTCCTCAAAGCTTTCTTGTGCGTGCTGTTTTCGCTTAATGATTTCGCGTATCACCTCGTAATCTGACTCGGCCGATTGGTACTGCGCTAATAGTTCTGCCTTTAATTCGAAGTAATCGAATGTTTCATCATCGGCATGGTCTTCTAAGACCTGCCAGTAACATTTCAGAGCATGTCCTGTGACCAAGCAGTGGAACTCGGAAAAAAGCTGATCATAGGAGAGGTGATACTGGACCCGCATTCGTTCCAAGCGAAAGACGAAGCTTTCCACTGTCATTCCCCTATTGGTTCCATCGAACTTCAAATGCCACTTGTCTAAATCCACTTTCTTTCGTTCATGACCATCTGCACTCTCACGCGACTACCTACTACTATCGTTCGGATGTCGTCTATTTCCTCGCCAGTTCGCTGGGTCCGGTGTTGAAGTCGTACCTGCTGGTAGTGGTGCTGCTGGAGCCTGCATCGAAGTCTCCACATCACCAACGCGGTTGCTGCGCTGCGACACATCGGTCCGGATTTTCCTGACCTCATTCATACAATCTTCCATTACCGCGTTCTGTTGCACTAACACCGCCATCATCTGGCTGATTTGGTCGATTCTGTTTGCTGGTGGCGTGGTTGTTGGCTCACCACCTCCGGCTGACTCCTGTGTCAGTCGCGATATTGCACCTCCTATCGCTCCCTCCAACATTTCCTCCTGAGCCGACGGTTCTGACATCTCCAGAATGCGGTTCAGTTTCCGAGAAAAACTGAGGGATTCGGTGCTGTCTTTGACCATTATTTGGTTGCACGGAGGATCAGAATCCTTTTGTACTTGTCGCCCAAAAATTCGAGCTGTGCAGCGGTTGAAATAGTCCACTGGCACGAAGTCTGTTGGATATTCGACCCCAGTATCTATTTGCGTGAACAGGGAACCCACTACTTGGTTTTCTAGTGACCTCGCAACACTTCGCGTAAATGGTCTATTGTTGGGGAGAATACCTAACCTTGTTCTTTGTGGTTCTTCAGTTTCTTCAGATGTCTCCAGTTTCTTCAGATGTCTCCATTAACCCAGCAAAAAAACTTTCTGACACGTAAAATAATAAATAATTTTCAAAAATAATTCAAAGCAGTTTCGCTAATATGAAAAATTTGATTTCAGTACAGTGTAGGTATATAAACTTACCGTTCCGTGATTTAGTTAATAACCAAATGGATGTTAAAAGAATAAAAAATATATATCTGATCGAATACGACTTATACCAGTTTCGCCACTTCATTCGGCTTAACTTACTAGCATAGAGAATAAAGGGTAGTAAAAAGGCTAATAATATCTGCTACATATGATTTAAAAATAATAATAATAAAAAAACTGACTTCGAAACTTTCCGAAATTCGACGTTTACATGTGCTAAACGGAGAATTGCATCATTAAACTAACTATCTATATCCTTAGCAATAACAATACTTCACTTATCAGAGAAGGAACGATATGTATGTATGCAAAATAAATTAATAGGAATTTCTAAGGTATGTGTATATGGTGTGGATGGTTGGTGCATAGATGGTGTTGTCCTCGACTGGCGGATTGCATGAATGTTCACTTAAACTATCGTGAGTATGCTCGTCACAGTCCAATGTCAATGTCACTAATTACCCTTTTTATTTTCAGCTTGCCACTACAGAGCGAAAACCTGAGCCATCGCATCTGGAAGCAATGCTTGGTAACTGCCCTTAGCCCCACTGGAAAGAACCAGCTGCCTCACATCTGGCAAGTGCGAAACTCATCTTCTGGTAGCGCTAGTCTCTTCCAGCAAATCAAAGAAAATGATAAGACTTGTTACGGTCTGTCTCGACCACGATATACTTTATTCGACAATGTAGGTTTCCAAGTAAATATACATAATTTGAGAAAGGTTCTTAAATACCAAAAATTTATGTACAAAAATATTACAGTAAATTATGGCAAAAGATTAGTGGTACATAAAATGAGTGGAATGAGAAATACACAATCTTAGCATATGTGAGTAAGTATGTAGTGCTTAAGTGAGAATTGAGTGTAAATGACAACTATTGAAAAAACAGCCGCAAAGCCAAACTGCTGGGTACTATATGTTGCAGTGGTTCCCCACATCCTCCGCCCGTTGAAAGTTTAAACTTTCAAGATGATCATCTAATGGCAGCAAGCATAGTTTAGCGATAGCTCTTTTTGTGACTCCTGAACTTGTTTGCAACTTTGCTACGCGCGCTATATTATCAGGTCCAGGAATTAAGTCGATGACTCGTGCCAACGGCCAGCGAAGCGGCGGTAGATATTCATCTTTGATGAGTACTAGAGCACCTGCTTTTAGATCTTACCTTTGGGTACGCCACTTGGATCGTTGTTGTAACTGTGTGAGATATTCTGTACTCCCCTTCTTCCAGAATATTTGTTGCATGTGAGAAATACGCTGCCAACGACTGAGTCTGTTAATGTTTAAATCTGTGATGTCTGGTTCAACTGTAGCTGTGAAAGGGCCGCCAATCAAAAAATGGCCGGGTGTGAGGACTGCGAGATCATCCGGATGCTCTGTAAGTGGAATAAGAGGTCGAGAATTAATAATTGCCGAGATTTGGCAGATAAGCGTGCGGAGCTCTTCGAAAGACAACCGCGAAGAACCTACGACTCTATAGAAGTGAAATTTCGCTGATTTAACAGCAGCTTCCCATAGTCCTCCAAAATGGGGAGATCTGGGCGGTATAGACTTCCATTCGATGTCATCTTCGGCACATTGTTTGCGGGCTTTCTCCTGATGCTCGCTACTCAAAAATAATCGCCTTAGTTCCAGCAACTCGTTTTTGGCTCCAACAAAGTTTGTTGCGTTGTCTGTCCAAATTGTTTTAGGTTTACCTCGTGTACTGATAAACCTTTGCAATGCAGCCAAAAACGCAGGTGTCGACAGGTCTTTGACAAGTTCAAGATGAACTGCCTTCGTGGCAAAGCAAATAAACAAGGCGATGTAGCACTTCAGTGGTTGTCTATTCCGAAATTCCGACTGATAGTAGAACGGGCCACAAAAATCTATTCCTGTAGTAAAAAATGATCTAGCCGGTTGTACTCGTTCCGCCATTATTTGCTCCATCAATTTGGGTTTGGCACGAAAGCATATGATGCATTTGTTGACGACCTGTGCTATCGTTTTTCGAGCTCCTATTGCCCAATATTGTAACCGTATTGTTGCAAGCAGTGCCTGAGGACCTACGTGTAAATATTTTAAGTGAAAATGATTAATCATTGAAATTGTAAGTGCATGACGTTTTGGCATGATAATGGGAATCCGCGACTGAAATTCTAAAATTGTGTTTTGTGGCGGCCACCAACTCTTAGAAGACCAAATGTATCCAGAAAGGGTGATAAAGAAAACAATGCGCTTGTTGAGGGAACTGCTTCTTTCCTTTGAAGTGAAGTATACTCAGCTGAAAAGTGTACCATTTGTATCATGCGAATTAAGAGGTGTGTTCCATTCTGAATGCGATTAGGTGTTAATTGACCAGAGCTATCCTTCTTAGTAAACATATAGGCGTACCCGTAGATTCGTTGCATGGATGGACACGAGTTTATGTATTTGCAGTTTACTGAAATATCAGCTGCAGAACATGCAGATAGCAAAAACTTTTACGAGCTTCTGGAAGCTCTTGATGCTGAACGCAAAATTTAGGCCACTCATTGCGCGCATTGAGTAAAAACGACGGCCCATGTTTCCATAATGCAGAATTAGATAATTCAGTTGGTGTTGCTCCGCGAGAAAGTATATCAGCAGGGTTTGCAGCTGTTGGAACATAGCGCCACTCCATACCATCTGTGAGGTTTTGAATGCTGCTGATGCGATTGGCCACGAAGACGTTGAAGCGGGATGAGTCCTCTCTCAACCATGCTAGTACAATACTAGAGTCTGACCAACAATAAAACCTACAACGAAAAATGTTTAGTAGGGCGATGGAGTGCACTGCCTGCGCAAGCAAATGGGCTGCACATAGCTCGAGCTTCGGCACAGTTAGAAATTTGATTGGAGCAACACGCGACTTTGAACAAAGTAAGTTTGTATGTACGCCCTTCCCATTGTCAGCACGTACATACACACAAACACCATAAGCCGACAAACTAGCGTCACAAAAGGCGTGCAGTTCCAACGATGCATTCCGCTTAGCGATGAAACGGGGAAATTGTAAATGCTTGACACTATCGAATTGACTGTAGAGATTATCCCAAATTGTTTCATGTGACATCGGCAAACTATCGTCCCAGTCAAGTTTTTCCATCCACAAACGCTGAAGAAATATTTTTGCCTTTAATACGAATGATCCGATCAGGCCGAGCGGATCATACAAACGTGCAATAATGGAAAGTGCAGAGGGTTTTGTTATTCTCCCTGGTTTCTGAAATGGAGTGAATGCAAAGAAAAATAAATCTCGATCGGTGTTCGATTGCAACACAAGAGCCTTTGTTATGCTGCTGCCGTCGTCGAATTTGAGAAGTTTCTCTCTATCAGCCAGAGGAATCTGCGCTAAAACCGCTTGATCATTTGAACACCACTTGCGTATTTAAAGTTACCCTTGGCAATTAGCTGAGAAGTTTGTTGCATTATTTCAATTGCCTCCTCAGCAGTATCGGCCAGTTATCATGTCATCGACATAAAAATCTCGCAGAACTACCTGAGAACCAAGAGGGTATGACTCGGCTTCATCTTTAGCCAGCTGATGCATAGCTCTAATAGCTAAGAATGACGCCGGTCGTGTGCCATATGTGACAGTCTCTAATTTGTAAGTTTTAGCATCTTCCAGCGGATTTTCTCTCCAAAGTATGCACTGAAGTTAGTCATCTGGTGAGGACATGCGTATGCAGCGGTACATTTTGCATATGTCACCTGTTAATGCGATGGGATTTGATCTAAATCGAATTAAAGTTTGTGCAAGTTTTGGTTGAATCGTTGGGCCTGCCATGAGGATTTGATTCAGAGAGTAGCCACTTGTTGTACGAGCCGACCCGTCGAAGACTACGCGGAGCTTAGTTGTTGTGCTATCTTCTTTGAAAACGCAGTGATGCGGGAGATAATATGTTGGCACATCGGGAGGATCGACCACAATAGACATGTGGTTTAATTAAAGATATTCTCTCATAAACGATAAAAACTAACCTAACGTTGTCGTTTCGTTGCAAACGTCGTTCCAGAGAGATCAGTCGTCGCAAGGCATGTTGGTATGAGTCACCAAGCAAGTTTATGCCCTGCTTGACAGGAAGGCGGACTGAATACTCACCAGTATCCAAACGACAGTAGTTTGCCTGGAAGTGCATTTCACAATTAAATTCTTCTTTCTTTACCTTCGTAGTTCCTTCAAGACAATTTTCTGTCTCCCAAAAACCACGCACCAGTTGGTCAAGAGATTTATGCGGTTCGTTGCTTTCGACGAGCTTTGATGCCACCGCACACGACGAGTTCATGATGGAGCCTTGTTTACCGCCAGAGACGATCCAGCCAAGACGTGTCTTTTGCAAAATGTGTGTTGGTTCCTTTAGACGTAATTGGCCAACACACAATAAATCAAAAAATATACTGGCTCCAATTAAGAGGTCAATTCGACGAGACGTATTGAATGATGGATCGGCCAATTTGATATTATCTGGTATGTTCCATTGAGATGTGCTGAAAGTTGTGTTTGGCTGCCGCTCAGTAATGGTTGGAATAATGGACGCCGTAATAGTGTTCGTGTAGTCGTTGTGGATAGATTTGATGGTAACATCGATGGTATATTCAACTGTTATACCTGAGTCACCAATTCCCGAAACTGCTATTGGGAATTTTGATTTTTTCAACTGTAGCTGGTTGGACAACCTGTTCGTAGCAAAATTAAATTGTGAAGCTGAGTCTAATATAGCACGACAGGGGATAAACAATCCAGCCTTGTTTTTTTACAAAAACAGTTGCGGTAGCCAACAGGACGGATTCACTTTCTTGAGCGCTTGAGTGTGCGTTCGATACGCATGCAGGTGCCATAGAAACCAAAGATGCAGCTGACTTTGTTTGAGCAGAGTTTTCTGTAGATGAGACATTTTGGATTGGTTGCTCTGGAATGTCCCTATGTAAAAGGGTGTGATGAGCTGCCTTACAACGATAACAGTGAGTGGATTTGCATTGTTGTAATCGATGCCCAGTCTTAAGGCAGTTAAGGCAAAGTTCACAATTTTTTGCCTCTTTCCAGCGCTCACTT
>NW_023466369.1:0-7594 GCF_013731165.1 Rhagoletis pomonella | reverse complement strand
TTTTTTTTTAAGGTATATATGTATGAGCACCCAAATTAGGGTACTCAAATTTATATGACAAATTTATATTAAGCCACATTAGGGCCGAAAAATTATAAAGGCCGCGATTCACCACCGAAAGGGGGACCCTCCGGTTTTATAATAAATAATTATAAAATATATAAAATTATTTCAAATGAATCGAAATGGCAAACCCAAACAACCTAATTCGCCCTCCCACCCTTGCCCCTCCTCAGGCGGTAAATGATAGGCAGCTAAGCATAGATGACTTAAGTAGGGCTGCCAGATATCTCTGTTGCCAAACCGGGACACTTAAGGGGGGAGAGGCCTCCCTTCCATTTCGTTTCGACAAAAATTACGTACGAAAGGATGTAGTAAAATTTTATTTTGACAAAAAAAAACATAAAAACATGAGATGATGAGATCATTACAACGTACGCCAGCAAAACAAAACAATTTATCACAACTAAAGTACAGAGAATTTTCCACAATGCATGTACCTTTTTTGTTCCTTATAAAAATACAGTTTATACTAAATACATCAGAAAACATAAAAATAAAAATCACTAACTTTGTGCAAAACTCGGGAAAATGCAATAATTTTGCATACAAATTCGCAACTTTCTATTCAGACTTTTTTATAAAAATTTTGAAAATGAAGTTTTGCAGCCCACAAAAATTTAGTTGATTTTTGGTATTGTTTTTACTGAGAGTTTCTTCCATACAAACTACGTTCGACATTTTTTTGTATGTGGAAGACACTGTCAGCAAAAAATAAATAATTGTAAAAAATCAAAGAAATTTTCTGGTAACTTCAGACTTGCACTTTACTTATTGGCTCAAAAGCTACATTTTCAAAATTTTTCTAAAAGATCTGATTAGAAATTGTGATCAGATGAAAGAGTCTCCGAGCCAATAATTTTGTACGGCACGGTACTTATAAGTAATCTAGGTTTCACGAAAGAACAAAAAATTAAATACAAGGTAACATTAAAATATCAGCCATTTGTTTCGTTGCTGTGAGCTTGTTTCAAAACTTCTGGCTTTTGCTTAATATAATTGTAAAACTCTGTGCATGTGATTTTAACGTATTTAGGTACATACTTATATTAATCATCAACTATTGCTTGTGCAAAACGTGCTAAATGAAAAAAAAATCGCATATGAAAGAGCACCAACCCAACTCGTAATAAATTTAAGTATACAAATTTTAGTATTTAGTATAGAAATATTCAATTGAAATACGCCAATATTAAAATGAAGCGCTTTGCACTTAACGGATGCTTTTTCATAATTAAGTTAAAAAAAAATATATTTAAATTCCATGCTGTCTGTAATGGGATTTGAACCCTGACGCTCTGGAAATTAGCAAATTGTGGCAAGCATCTTCCTGCACTCAGCTACAGCCAGACATGTAAATGTGCATTCAAATGTTCAGTTTGATTCAACACCACGTGTGCGTGATATGAAAGTATTGGTTTTAAGTACGAACATTTCAAAACGATAATCAAATAAAAAATATTCATGTTTACTATGCGTTATTTGCGTTTTTTCTCTCAGTGTAGTCATTTTTATGCAAAATTTGTGCAATCAAATCGAAAACCGGGACACTTAAACAAAACCCGGGACATTTTAAGGTTGGACCGGGACACCGGGACAAATAGTCTAAAACCGGGACATGTCCGGGAAAACCGGGACGTCTGGCAGCCCTAGACTTAAGGGCCTTAATAACTAACATAGCAACAGATATTTTGCAGCAACAGGGACCAGGAGTAGTACAGGCCACTCTCAATCCAAATGCCTTTTTAAGTTCGGCAATAGACCAAACAATTGAGGATAGGCATCGGGGTAATTTGGCAGATTTAGATAAAAACCCAGATGTAGTTAAGTGTCTCAAGGATTTCTCCGGACGTCCTGGGGAATTTAATTCCTAGAAGAAGAGTGTAGATCGTATTTTGAGTATATACGTTGAAAGGGACTCCCAAGTATTACGGAATACTTAGTGTTATTCGAAACAAAATTATAGGAAACACCGATACGGCACTAGAGTCCTATAATACACCTTTAGATTGGTCGGCAATTGTAAAATGTCTAGCAATGCATTATGCAGACAAACGGGATGTTTCCACTTTGGAGTATCAATTAACCACCTTAGTCCAAGGTAACAAATCCATATCAGAATTCTACCAACAGGTTTATGAGTACCTTTCATTAATACTTATCAAATTAGGATGTGTAGAAATGAGTAATGAATCTCTTCGCATGATGACTCAATCTTATAGAGACAAAGCACTTGATACATTTGTCAGGGGTCTGAACGGGGACTTACCTCGGTTACTGGGCGTCAGAGAACCAGCTGATCTCCCACAAGCTCTTCACTTGCGCATGAAGCTGGACAACCAAAATTACCGAACAAATCATGCACAAAATATTAAAAAAGGACACCCAAATTCGGGAAAATATCCTACACACCAACGACCCTTTTACCCACAATTGGCTCACGAGCCACAAACGAATCAAACAAGGTGGAAGACCAAACCACAGTCCACCAACCAAAATCAATTTACTAATGCCCCTCCAAGGCCACCGAAGCCTCAACAGAAACCAGAACCTATGGAGGTAGATCAGAGCTTACATTCAAGAAAAATCAACTATATGAACAGACCACCTCAAAATCAGCTTCAGGGCAAAAGACCGCCATCGGTCAACAATCAGCCACCAACCAAAAACCAAAGGACATTTCATATAGACACATCAGAAGAGGGTAACCAAACAGAAACCGAATATGATGAACATGCGGAATGTAATGACGTTCATTTTTTAGCATGATTAGCTCTTCGCTTCCATACATCGAAGTGAAGACGGAGAGCGGAAAAATTTTGAGATTTTTGATAGAGTAAAAACTACCCGAAACCAAATTTAGCTAAGAAACGAATACAAAACGAAAAGCCATTCTATGCTAAATCAATTGTAGGAGATGTTAAAATAATAGAACACACCTACGTAAAGCTCTTTAATATAGAAGAAAAAATAAAATTTTATCTTATGCCCTTATTGAAATCATTTAATGGTATTTTGGGAAACGACACTCTAAGAGCACTAAAAGCAGTAATATATACAGCAGATAATAAAATGATTTTAGGAAATGGCATTATGGTCAGACTTAAGCAGCAGGCTGCACAAAGCGTAAATACTATAAATATAAAAGAAGAGGGCTTATCCTCTAAACAAAGGGACATTATGAAAAATATTGTAAATACATATCCCAATCTTTTCTCCGAACCAGATGAAAAGCTAACATACACCACCAAGGTCTTGGGACAAATTAGAACATTAAATGACTCGCCTGTATATTCAAAATTCTACCCCTATCCAGCGTCTTTAAAGAACGAAGTAGAATTACAGGTAAAAAAATTACTAAATGATGGTATTATAAGACCATCCAGATCTCCATACAATTCACCAGTATGGGTTGTACCTAAAAAACCAGATTCAGAAGGTAACAAGCAGTATCGTCTGGTAATAGACTATAGGAAATTGAATTCGGTTACAATGGCCGATAGGTACTCCATACCCGAGATATCAGAGGTCATTTCCAATCTTGGAGAAAGCAACTTTTTCTCCGTATTGGACTTGAAAAGCGGTTTTCACCAGATTCCTCTAAAGGAATCTGATATCGAAAAAACGGCATTTTCGATCAAATCTGGAAAATACGAATTTACTCGCTTACCGTTTTGGGCTTAAAAATGCCCCATCCATCTTCCAGCGAGCTCTGGACGACGTACTTCGCGAGCATATAGGAAAATACTGTTACGTCTATATCGACGACATTATTATTTTCAGTAAAACCGAGGATGAACACCTCAATCATATTACGAAAATCTTTGAAACCTTGGAAGAGGCTAACATGAAAGTCCAGCTGGACAAGTGTACATTTTTTCAAAAGGAAGTTGAGTTTTTAGAATACATTATATCCCCAAATGGCATAAAAACCAACCCTGATAAGGTCAAAGCGATTGCAAATTTTCCGCAACCCACAACTCTAAAAGAGCTTCGAAGTTTTCTTGGTATGTCGGGATATTATCGTAGATTTATAAAAGTCTACGCAAAGTTAGCAAAACCCCTAACATCCCTTCTAAGAGGGGAAGAAGGGCGAATATCGAAGAATAAATCTTCAAAAGTTAAAATAACTTCAAATGAAGAAGCCATAAGAGACTTCAAAAACATTAAATTTTCTCTTACCTCTGAAGACATCATACTCGCATATCCCGACTACAATAAAAAACTTCAGTTAGTAACAGATGCCTCCAAATTTGCTATTGGAGCCGTCTTATCTCAAGACAACAAGCCGTTAGCGTTCATCTCAAGAACTTTAAGTAGAGCTGAAGAGCATTACGCGGCTAACGAAAAAGAAATGCTAGCCATAATCTGGGCTTTAAACTCATTTAGGAATTTCTTGTATGGATCAGCCAAGGTGGAAATCTTTACTGACCACCAACCACTCACATATGCGCTTAGCAACAAAAATAACAATTCGAAAATGAAAAGGTGGAAGGCAGCTCTTGAGGAATACTCTTACGAAATATTTTATAAACCTGGTAAACAAAACGTAGTGGCTGACGCCCTTTCGAGAATACCATATACAGAAACACTGGTCAACACCCTGTCTGAGGCAACAAATTCGGATGACAGTTCATCCCACAATCTAATATATAGTGTCGAAGCACCTATTAACGCGTTCAAAAATCAGATATTCCTCAGTACCAACGAAGTCTCCACTTACCAGTTTAAGATAATATTTGCAACATATCATCGCCATATGGTTACTGAACCAGAATTCTCTCAGCAAGTACTTATATCAACCCTTAAGAGATACCTCAACCCATCAGTGATAAACTGCATTAAAACGGAAGAATCCATAATGGGAAAAATACAAAAGTTATACCCGCTACATTTTAACAAATATCGCATCAGGTTTTCACAAGTAGAAGTCCTAGATATAACTAACGAAAAAGAGCAGGAGGAAATTATTATTAAAACACATAATAGAGCCCACAGGAATAGTAAAGAAAACCAAATTCAAATTCTAGAAAGGTACTACTTTCCTGGAATGGCAAATAAAATAAAAAAAATTATCAAAACATGTGCCACATGCAAAGAAAATAAGTACGAGCGTAATCCACCAAAACCACAAATACAGGCCACACCAATACCTCAGTTCCCAGGTCAAATAGTTCATATAGATATATTAATAATGGGAAAGCAACTTATTTTAACAGCTGTAGACAAATTTTCAAAATATGCAGTAGCAAAAGTTATTCGCTCCAGAGCAAGCGAAGACATAAGGCAACCACTGAGGGATATCCTTTTTACCTTAGTACCAGGAACAATAGTTATGGACAACGAAAGGTCCTTCAACTCAGAATCAATTAACTTCATGATAAATAACGAATTTGGCACTGAAATATATCGAACACCTCCATATACCAGCTCTTTAAACGGACAGGTAGAACGCTTTCACTCCACTCTACAGGAGATAATACGCTGTCTGCAAGTCGAAAAGAGCCACCGATCTTTTAGCGAATAATTGGAAAAATCCGTCAAGGAGTACAATTCATCTGTGCATTCAACCACAGGGAAGAGACCAATATAAATATTTTTTGGGAGAAGAATTAGCAGTGACCCTAAACTTCTAGAGAAAGATAGACATGAAATCAGTAAAAAGTTGCAGGATAAACAAGAACAGGATTTGTCTTATCATAACAAAGATAGAAAACCCCCAAGAATGTTCTCAGAAGGAGACGTCATATACGTAAAAATAAATAAGAGATTAGGCAATAAGTTATCAGCTAGATATAAGAAGAAAATCTCAGCAGAGAATTTTAACACAACCATAAAAACAAAATCAGGCAGGATAGTTCACAAAAAAGATACTAGACAATATTAAACCAGCAACCTTCAATTCCCACAGAATATGCTATTTACGACAATATTGGCCTTGGCATTTGTACTCGGTGCGAACAGCCAACAAATAGACGTACAGGACCTGGCGAATAACAATGGATACATACCAATCAGGACAGGAGAACTAAAAACAATTAATCATTACGACAAGGTACTACACTTTATCAACTTAACCACATATGAAGACACGATGTTACGCATTACGGACAATATAAAAATTTTAAAAACGACCTCCTCGGAGGACACGCAAGTTTTGGAATCCATCTACGAAAATTTTCTTCTTCTAAAAGCAAAAATAGATAGACTACATCCTCACCCGAAATCAAAACGAGGGCTAATTAACATATTAGGAAAGGATTAAAATTTATAGCAGGCTCCATGGACAGTGACGATGAACGAGACATAAGGAATGCACTAGACCAGATGCATAGCAATGAACAGACAATATCAGACAACACAATCAAATTAACGTGATTTAACAATTTCTTAACGCAACAAATAGGAAATATTACGACCCACATAAATAGGCAACAGACATTTATAAGCGACTACATAAATACATTCATACACTCCACAATGAACAAAATAAAAACATTAGAAGTCGACATCGAATTTATCGAACATACTTATAGAATTAACAACGACATAACACTCCTAAGAAACCACATAGACGACATTGAACAAATCATATCCTCTACTAAATTGGGCATAGTTCCCACCGACATAATGACAAAAACGGAAATTGACTTAATCACGGACTACGACAGCTATAGGAATATCAAGACAGCCGTTATCTTTCAAGAAAATACCATAATAATTACCTTACTTATCCCACAATTTTCCGCAAATATCCTATCCAAAATAAAATTTGAACCCCTTCCCAACACCTCGAATAAATCAATTCTTTTAAGCGAATACCAAGTACTTGCAGATAAGAATAATCATATTTACAGTTTAGGTGTTAAGGATAATTTAGAGAAAAATTTAATTAGGAAAAATGATGAATGTCTCTTGAATATTTTAGAATTTAGGGAAGCCCAATGTAAGCTAGAAAATTTAACAGAATCCTCAGTAACAGAAATCGAAGCAGGAATACTAATACTGAAACACTTTAATGGAAATATATATCATGATTGCAACAATTTAAAATTTCTAAACAAAGGAACATTTTTGATAAAATTTATAAACTGTAAAATCACGACATCAAACATAACCTACATCAACTTCAATCTAAAAATTCACAATACATTTATTTTGCCAAATGTAATAACGCACATTAAAGAAAAAAATGAAACAAATATGAATCGAGACTCTATATGTAAGCCATTTAGAACATAAAAGCGACATTCAGTTGCTAATAAAAGACAATAAAACTAAGCATATAATTAGTTTAAGTACAGACGTAATAATCACTCTAACTTTCATTATTGTTTTTCTTGCTTTTTGCATAGAAAAGAATTATTACAAAAAATTTCATGTCACCACAGAGTATGTAACAGATGCACCTAAAGGCCCATTTTTTCAAGTAACTTCATAATTTCATAACACTTGTCGATTGAGGGCAATCGACCTAAGAGAGGAAGAGTTAGCACACGCTTTGCTAATTCTTCAACCAATAACCGCTGACTTG
>NW_023466368.1:0-7596 GCF_013731165.1 Rhagoletis pomonella | reverse complement strand
ATAATTCTTTGTTGACATTTGTCAACCTATATGTCAGCTGCGCGCGCCGCATTACCAACGCGCGTTGCCAACCACTCAAATTCAATGCAAACTACTTATAAAACTTTTACAATGCAAGTTAGGGTATTCACTAAATACGTTTTACAAGTTGGATAATTGAAGATACTAATAGATAAATATAAATATGCAAGTTATCAATTTAAACAATTCAATGTCATACATAGTGCACTTTTGCGTTGTGCCAAATTACAATTTTAAGGAATTCAATTTTGTGAAAGGTGCATTCTTGCGTTGTGTTAAACGACATTCTTAACTCGTTTAACTATCCTGCCGCCCCTAGACGCGTTAAGCGGATAGACTACTCTCCAACTCCCGTAGCTTTCGGATCGCCTCCTTAACCAGACTCCGTGTCGCCCTGCCCCGAGGTGCTATGTTACGCACTATACGTGCGGTATGACGAACCTTCTTTGGGTGCCGGAATTTTTGAGGCTGCTGATATGCGTTGGAGGTGACTCCATTGCGGGGCGGTCGGCGCAAGCGGTAGGATGCGGATTTGGATGGTGCCGAGATTGAGCGTCGAGCCGATGTTGAGCGTGGCGCTGAAGCTGGAGCTGAACGTGGCGGTGGATGTGCTTGGGAGGTGTTCTTGCGGTGAAGAAGGGTGTGATGGCGTTGGGCGCAAAGCTTGCATACGCCAGCGGAGGGACATTCACTGCTGTGATGTGACAGCGCAAGACAGTTGGTACAGAAGTGGTGTGCACGAGCGATCAGATAGCGTTGCGCTGGCTGCATTGCGCGAAATACGTGGCATACGCGCAGGGCATGATGACGTGCGCACAAACGGCATCGCTGATAGTCCGCTCCTTCGTCGTCGGGCTGAGTGTCCGGAACCGAATCAACAACCATGGCCTCTGGTTGCGGTTTTTGTACAATACGGGGTGCCGGGGTTGGACCACCGCTGCTAGCTCGCGGTTTGGGTGCAGGAATGCTGCTGCTACTGCGCGGTGTAAGTGTCGGGCCACCATTGTTGCTTCGTGGCGCAGGTTTCGGGACGCCATTAGAGTTGCCGTTCTCCATCTGTAAGTAAGCCGGTGAAATACGATTTTCAGTGGGGAGTCTACAAGACAGTTGAAGAAACGTGAGATTAGAATATTTTATTCAGATACACAGAGATTTAAATTCATTTGAGATAAGAGAATCTGTTATCATGAAAGTGCTTAAAGGCTTTAACAAGTGCTACTTTGGAGAAATCAGAGGGGGGCGTCACCAATTGGTAACGGGCATATTTTGACTATGGGGCGAGTAAGGGTGCCAGATTGAGTGCGTATATCGACAACTCGAACATGTCCGTCTTTGCCGGGATGTGACCTTTCGATGCGGCCTAGACGCCATTCAGTGGGAGGTAAAGTATTGTCAACAATAAGAACGCAGTCACCGACTTTCGGTTCTGCCTGGGTATTTTTCCATCTATATCTCTTCTGTAAATCCTTGATATAATCCTCTTTCCACCTTCGACTAAACTCGTGATGTAACACCTTCACTTTTTCCCACCTATTAAGGAGGGACAGATGGCTGTGGTCGACTTCAGGGAGTGCTAAGAGGGGGGCGCCTCGTAAAAAGTGGCCAGGCGTAAGCGCTGTGAAGTCTGTGGGGTCTTGGGATAGAGCAGAGATTGGCCGGGAGTTTAATACGGCCTCTATTCTGACTAACAGGGTGGTGAACTCTTCAAATGTGAATTTGCTGGGTCCAGCAGTCCTTTTGAGATGCATTTTGAAACTTTTGACTGCGGACTCCCACAAACCGCCCATATGGGGGGCTCCTGGCGGAATAAATTCCCAGTTGATGCCTTGAGGTGAGTATTTCTGGATGACGTCTTGAGATACCTCCTTCAGAAATTCGATGAACTCCTTTTCGGTTGCTCGTTTGGCCCCGACAAAGGTTTTGCCATTGTCGCTCATCATCTTAGCGGGATAACCCCGTCGTCCGACGAAGCGAGCAAACGCAGCGAGAAATCCGGCAGTGGTCAGATCGGAACACAGCTCAAGGTGGACTGCTTTTGTAGTGAAACATACAAAAACAGCCACATAGCCCTTCACCAACGTGTGCGATCTTAGCATTGAGGCCTTTATCTGGAAAGGTCCAGCAAAATCTACGCCCGTAATAGTAAAGGGCGGAGCATACGTGCATCGTTCCGAGGGGAGGGCCGCCATTATTTGCGATCGCGTTTGCTGCTTGTGGACCGTGCAACTTTTACATTGGAAGATGCATTTTTTTATGAGGGGCTTAAGCCGAGGGATATAAAATTCCTGCCTTATGACTTGCTGCATGAGACGAGTTTCTGCATGGAGGAGCAGTTCGTGCAGAAAGCGGGTGAATAGGATGGCGAACCGGGATTTTTCAGGAATAATGATGGGATGTCTTTCATTATAGCTCAAAGTGGCGTGAGCTAATCGACCATTCACGCGGAGCAACTCGGTTTTATCTAAAGACGGGTTGAGGGGAAGCAGAGGACTCCGTTTATCTATGGGTTTGGAGTTTGCTAAACTGGCCTTTTCCCGAGGAAAGTAGCGAGATTGGGTCAAAGCTAGGAGCCTGTATTTGCTATTACGGAGGTCATCATGGGAGAGAGAGATGGGATTATTTGACCTAACCTGTCTGACTCGGTCTCGAAGACACTGTATAAATTTAAAAAACATACGCCATAACTCTAAGTGCGCGGGGAAACGAGGAGAAGCGATCAAGGATATCGTGATCTTCCTCTGTGGCATGTAATGCCTCGACTCGGCGCAATTCTGGAGGGGAGATATTTCGGGTGGCCGGTTTTGGCCAGGCTTCGGGTGGGCTTAATAGCCATTCCGGTCCATGCCACCAAAGCGAAGAGGCCGCTAAGTCCAGGGGTCTGCATCCTCTGGTGCCCAGATCTGCGGGGTTGTCTCTGCTGCCCACATGCCGCCAGGTGGCGTTTCCGACGAGATCTAAAATTTGTGCCGTGCGATTGGAAACGAAGGTCTTCCATGAATGAGGGGGTTTTTCTAGCCATGCCAAGACGATCTCGGAGTCAGACCATAGTGTCAGTTTCCTCTTAGATAGGTCGAGTTGAGACTGCACTACGGCGACCAGCTTCGCTAGGAGAAGGGCGCCGCACAATTCAAGTCGGGGTAAACTGGTGGTTCGGAGAGGCGCTACTTTGCCTTTGGAGACCAGCAGATGAGAAGAGGTCCTGCTACCATTCGTGGTTCGCACATATATGTTAGCGCAGTATGCCTTCTCGGAAGCGTCGCAGAAGCCATGTAGCTCGACTTGGTCGGCTGGGACAAAATCTACCCATCGGGATATTTGGATGCTAGAAATGGCTTGGAGATTGGTTGCAAATTGCATCCATTTCGTCAGACGAAGGGGCTTGACCTGGTCATCCCAGTCAGTTCCGTCCAGCCATAGTTCTTGTAGCAGGATTTTGGCTTGGATCATTATGGGCGTAAGCCATCCTGCGGGGTCAAACAATTTGGCAACTGCCGAGAGGATTTGTCGTTTTGTACTGGCGGATGACGCTGGGATGGAATCAACGGTGTACGAAAACGTGTCGGTTAGAGCGTTCCACTGAATCCCGAGCGTTTTAGTGGTGCTTGTTGTTTCAAATTCTAGGAAGTTTGTGTCAAGCAGGTCGTCTTTGTTGATGTTTTTCAAAATTTCAGGGTGGTTGGCTGTAATCTTTTTAAGTGGGAAGCCTGCCGAATTGAGCGCTTGGATGACTTGAGAGAGGGATTCTTCGGCTGAAGGGAGATCATGACCACCGGAAAGTATATCATCAACGTACGTTTCATTGTTTAATATGGGCACCGCTAAGGGGTACGTGGTTTGCACGTCATCTGCGAGCTGGTGAAGGGTACGTATGGCGAGGTAGGGTGCGCAATTCAAACCAAACGTGACAGTTTTCAACTTATAATCTTGTATTTGGCTATTTGTAGATGGTCGAAATACGATTCGTTGATAGTCTTGGTCGTCTTTGTGTAGCAGTATCTGTCGATACATTTTTTCGACATCGCCGTTGAAGACAAATCGATACATACGCCACTTGAGGATCAATAACATCAAGTCGGGCTGGAGGGTTGGTCCGGTGTAAAGAACATCGTTCAGGGAATGTCCGGACCCCGATTTCTTCGAAGCATTGAAGACGACTCGGACTTTGGTCGTTCTTTTTTCGGGTTTTATAACCGCGTGATGTGGGAGGTAGAACGACCAATATTTGCCTTGAGAAGATATCTCGTGGGAAGTTGTTTCTTCCATATGGTTGAGGGTGAGATATTCGTTTAATACATTTTCGTAAAGTGATTTTAGATCGCCTTTTCTGAGCAAATTTCTTTCCATGCTCAGGTACTGTTGGAGGGCGGGGGTGCGAGACGGGCCAAGGGAGATAGGGTCTGGGAAGCTTGGCTTAAAGGGCAGTCTGACTACATAACGACCATCCGCTGCTCGTGTGGTGGTGGACTGATAAAATTTTTCACAGTTTTCATCATCAGGCAAAGTGAGCTTGGGTTTCGGAACCTCTTCTAGCTCCCAAAACTTTCGCAGCTGGGAATCTAAAACCTCATTGGAGATCGGTGCAGCTTGAGTGGAGAAACAGGCTATTTTTTCGGGAACCTGACCACTTAAGATCCAGCCGAATATGGTGTTTTGTGCAAGCAGATTTTTGGAAATTTTCTCAATGCCTTCCAGCATTATTTCAGGAATGAGGTCACTGCCAATGACCAGATCAATTTGGGACGGGGAGTGGCAGTTAGTATCTGCTAGCTGGAGGTGAGACCATTTTTCTCGTTGTTCGAGAGTTGGCTGGAATTTGGGAAGCATTTTCGTCAACTGTGGCAGGACTATTGCTTGAGCCTTTATTTTCGTGGTCAAATCTGCGGAGGCTAAGATGAGATTGCATAGTTTGTTCGAAGTCTGAACAACTCTTCCTCCCATGCCAGAAATTTCAAAGTTAGAAGCTTCGTATGGTAGCCTTAGTTTATTTTGGGCTTTGGAGGAAATAAAGGTTCGTTCCGAACCCTGATCTATGAGAGCTCTGAGTTTGAAGATCTCGCCCTTGTGCTCAACTGGAACTATTGCTGTTGGGAGGAGAATCTTGCTCTCATTTTCCGAGTAGAAGGACTGTACTCTTGCTCTGTTTGAGCATGAAGGCTCCTCATGATTTGTTGCCGACCCAGCTGGACTTTGTGGGTTGGAATTAGCGGGCGTCGTCAAAGCGACCTGAGATGTCGTTCTTTGTGTTCGAGACTGCTGTCTTGGAGGCATGGGGGGCGTGTCTTCATGAAGCACTGAGTGATGCCGTTCTTGACAATGGGAGCAAGTATATTTACTTGAGCAGTCTTTTATCAAGTGGGTCTGACATAGGCAATTAAAACAGAGGTTGTGTTCTCTCACAAACTTTCTGCGATCCTGAGTTGGCAGTTGACGAAACTTGGAGCACTGAGAGAGAGTGTGTTGAGGTTTATTGCACATTGGGCATTTGTATGGTTTTGTGCGTTGTTCCGTCATGTGCGCTCGGATTTGGCAAAAGGAGTTGTTGTGAGAGTTCTGAGAGGTGGGGGGTTTAGGGAATGGCCTACTGTTAGGGGGGGTTGGCCTCGAGTAGCCTATTGTCGAAGGATTAGTCCGCGGAGGTTTGGGTGCACGAAATTGATCTACCCTTTCAACCACCTCGTATCGAGTAGTGAGGAACTGGTTCATTTGGGACCAGTTCGGGAGGTCTTTCCTGGAACTGAGGGACTGCTCCCATAGGGCCACGGTGTTCTCAGGAAGTTTGGAGGTAACCAGGTAGATCAGAATGGGATCCCAGCTTTCGGTGGAGACTTGCTGGGTGCCTAGAATCTGGAGACAGTTATTCACCGATGATTGCAGTCTCTGTATGTCTTCGCTATTTTCTATTGGGATGGGTTTTAGATTCATAAGGATGCGGATTTGGTTATCTACTAAAACCCTTTTGTTTTCATAGCGAGCTTTTAGTGCTTCCCATGCCAGCTCGAAATTATCGTCACTCAGAGGGAATTGTTTAACTATTTGGGCAGCTTTTCCTTGCGTTTTGTACCTGAGATGGTACAACTTCTGCGCCTTAGTGAGCTTAGGGTGATTTATATAGACCGCCGTGAACATATCACGGAAGGACGGCCATTGCTCATAACCCCCATAAAAGGTTTCGGTGTCGCAAGGTGGGACGTTTAAGCTTATGCCTGAAGTTTCCTGAGGAAGTGATGTACTGGCTTTGGGAGTGGGACTTGTGGTTTGTGCTACTAACTGGAGTTGGTCTCCGATTTGGGCTTTTGTTTCTTCATATATAATCAAACATGACCTATATTTACTGTAGGCAGACGCTCTAAAGTCTTCGGGGAGGTCATGTTCTTCAATTTCCAAAGTCGAATCAAAGGCGTTTTGAACTCTATTCCAAAAGTTTTCTAGGCTCTTGTCTTTTATTTTCAGTACAGACTCAGTATTTTCTTCGATCGGGGCTGATCTGAATCGGGCGCAGTAATCCATCAAATTATCTGTCTCCGATATAAATTTAGTACATATGACCGTTTGTTTTGCCTTTTTTGGCTTTCCGCTTGTACGCGTAGAGCGCTGAGATTCCGCGGGGGTCTCGAGAATTTTTTCTTCTTCGCTCATTCTGGGACTTTTTGGCTTATCTTGAGTGCTAGTGAGACCTAGCATTCGAAGTCGAATGAGCGGACCTAATTAAGGTTGGGATGTGGGGGTGATCAAATACAATCGGGGCTTTACTGTGCGGTCGCAAATAATACGGTTTGAATTAATCACAGGGGAGCGCCTGGAAACCAAGAGAGTGTGGGAAAACTAATAACGCTTGACCCTGTTCACGCAAACCACAAATGGAGATAATTTGAGCGCAAAATGTATGGTTACCTATCCAATGGACTGTATTTTATCTTTTCGAGCACTGTAACTGCCTTGCCTTTTTTATGGGTATTTGTTGTAGGGAGTTCACTGTACGTTATTTTATTTACTTTGTACCGCACTTTCTTTTATATGCCCAATACGTAGTTGGGTATGTGTATGAATGTATGTGTATATATATATATATATAGGGATTACTAAACGAGGGGTTAGTTATGTATTCCCAGCTATAATTCCTTGTATGTTTGTTTGGGATTAACTGATTAGCCGCTGTATATACTATGAGCTTTGGTATATGTGTATATATATATGTACGCCAAGTACTATTTGCTTGTATGCTACAGAATGTTATGTGAAGTACATATGTATATGTATTCTTGCAAAAGTCTTTGTGTGGGTAAAAAATTCGTGAAAATTGGCGCAAAAAAGGTAAAATTGGCGGGAAAAATGAAAATATGGCGGGAAAATTGAAAATTTATGGCCCGAGCAAGGGAAAATGTATGACTTAATGCTGGCGCTTACTAACCATACAAGGAATTATTTTCTGCCTTTTTTTAATATCTTTGTTTCACCGCAGGGTTAGTAAAAAATTGATTTTTACTCACGGTTTTGCTGGGGATACTTGGTTTTGGGGTTATGATATTCCACCGGTGCGGCTCTCTGTTGGCGCCGAAGGACCAATATTAAGGGGGG
>NW_023466367.1:0-7597 GCF_013731165.1 Rhagoletis pomonella | reverse complement strand
GCTCATTTTAGACTTATAAATTCTGAGCACTCAGAAATTGTTTGAAGAGCCGAAATTGACTTGCGTGCATTTGCATTTGATTTCATTGAGCAAAAGATCAAATCAAAATCTCACGCAGAACGAAAATTGGAAATTGAGTTGTATGTGCATGAGAAATTTTTGTGTGCGGTGCTTTTGGATTAAATATTTTGGTGAAATCTTGTTGCAAGTGAGAAGTGCTTGTAAGTTAAAATATGTAAGTGCTTTAGTAGTGCATTACTAATTTCTATGCTCTAAGTGTTAAATGATAAAAATTGACCAAGCGGTAAATTAAATGTTCATATATTTTTTTTGTTTTCTCAAAAAGAATGTCGTTTTTATTGGTTGCATATTTTATTGCTATTTTTATTATTTAATTATTAATTTAATTAGTGTCTTTTTATTAGGATTACATTACAATACAATATACTCGTAGCTTTCTATTTTTGTCACGCAGCAATAATTAAGTAATTAAACGTAATTGTCAGCTTTGTGTAATAGTTATGTATGTAGAATATGTTTGTATGTTTGTATGTATAATTTGAAATTTATTTTCTTACTAGTTGGACTACAATACAACGCATTTGTGTTTAAGTTTAGTGATTAAATTAAAATTATTGTTAAAGTTTTAATTAAGTTTAGACTACGAAACATTTTTCACGCTCTTAATTTAATTGTAGTAAGTGGTTAGTAGTTAAATGGTTGATTAAAGCCTACTAATGATAATATTTGTATAATTATAATCATAGCTTTAGGTATAAATTATATTTATTAATGTTCAATACAATACAATACAATACAGTACATTATTTATATACGTAAATACCTATGTAGTATGTTTGGATAATTACAGATTTTCATGAAAACTACTAGTTTAATAAAACATGTAAATGGAAACCCTTACGTAGAGGCGCATTTTATATGAACTCTTAGTTGTTGTTTTTTTTTTTTAATTTTGGCAGATAACTACTTTTTCTGTTTAATTGTTTGGTATTTACGTGCCTTCATCATTCAAGTGTTCAGGAAGATCATAACTTTCATTAGCAGCAAAATGAATACTATTGCAGTAAAAGCAGTGAAAGAAAAATTTCGTAACACACTTTCATTATTTATTTTTTTGGCTGTTGAAGTAGAGTGCATGAATGCTTTTGGTGGCTCTTTCAAAAACGAACGCTACTCCTAGCCAATGCCTCAAAAATTTGGCACGCTAAATCCATCTCTGCAGTCGGAAATCAAAAGTTGGCTCAATATTTCTTTCTAACCTTAAAACAACCCAGACATTATTTGACTTCAGTTTTAGATTCAGACCCCGGCTAAGTACATTGCGAGTTATTCTACATATTTCCACAACTCTACTACTGTAGCCATCAAGTGTGAGGAGTTTATACGCTTGCAAATATATTTTTTACGAAGGCTAAAATGGAAAAAGAGCTAGACTTTGGCTGGGGAGCATTTTTGAAATTGAAAATGTGATTCAAAAAACCTAGAGCTGAATTATATAAGTCAGTAGCAAAAATTCCCTATACTCAAGCTGTCACCAAATTCAAATTAATACGGATAAGAAATGCTCTACTGTAGGTAATTTTTTTTTTTTAGAGCGTTTCGAGGCGATCTTAATTTTTTGGGCTAAAGCTGGGTTTCACTAGGTCGAGGGCAGAATTTGCGGACATATTTTGCTCTAAATTTTCCATCGATAACCCTTGTCTACTCTAATAGTTTGGATTACTTTCAAGGCTTCAAGAAAAGTTTATGTTAAGAACTCATATGCCAGGTTTCCACGCATACTTTAAATTACAAATTTTTTAATAATAAATTTGGTATTTAAAAAATGCCGATGCAATTGTGTTAAAAAAAGTAAATAGGTATTTTCCAGATGACATTTTTAAAATAATAAGACACAGATCTTTCTGTAGTAAAAATCATTAGAACCATACTTTAAAATAGATAAGTTAACGGCCCTAAATCTTTTTGGAACCTTCGCGCCATTTTATGGTCTGGTGGAAATTGGGTATTATATATCGGTTAGTAGATCAACAAATTGTATGCCTTTATATCAGCGCCAGGCAAAATACACACGCACACATAATACACTTAAAAGTGTTTACAGATGACCAAACGAAAAAGGCATCGATATTTTGAAATAGTCATCTGTTGGGCAAAAAATATTGTCTTTTCAAAACCAATCCACACCAAGTTGCAAAAAAGTTTGCCTTTAAAAAACATTTGCAAGCGTTTAACTTCCTCGACACTCTTTGCTCTTGTTGTCCTTCCATTTTTGCCCACCAGCACTCAACTTTTCAACTAATTTTATAAGCAATTGACACTTAGCAAAAGTTTTTACAACCTAAATATTATCGCAGCAAAAACATTTGCAAATTCACCTCAAACGCTACTTAATTTTCTGTTATAAATTTTACACAAAATTTGGCATTTTCTCTTTATCAATATTCCAAAAGACTGTACTGTATTGATTATATTATTGTTATCATCTTTGCTTTTCAAAACAACACATTTTCTAGCATTTGCTTTGCTTTTTTGAGTCAAGCAAATTTTGTTGCTATCAAATAAACAACAACACTCTGTTACAGCAAATGTGACTTAAATTTAACTATATAAACATAACTTATTACGAATTAAGTGTTAAGGCAACTAACAAACAATCGAAATTAACATTAATCGCACTTAAATTTTGTACGGGTGTATGTATGTATGTAGCAAGTACTCTCCACACGCGTGTAGGTGAGTGAGCATTGTTGCTCCATTTAAGCCAATTGAGCAAACCAAATACAAATACATTTACAGTTATTACAAATTAAATTTAACTAATTAGCGTCACACTTAAGGCTAAGTAAGCACTTAACAAAACTTACAAAACATTGGCTGCAAACTTAACAACAAACAAGTTACAAATTCTTTCTGGTTCAAACGAATACAGAGTAGATACATTACATATACAATTTTGGATTCGTGTGTGTATATGTTACTTGCTATGTATGTATTTGTGTGTGTGTAAAATAAGGCAGAATATAACAGCTTGTTAAGAAAAATTAGTTAGTTTGTAAGCTTTATGTTTTAAGCAAGTCACTTCCGCATTGCTCTTTCAGCTTTTAATTACGTTTACGTTACACTTGTTTTTAGCTAAAATTTCGCTTTTATTTATATTTGCTGCTTTTGTCTTCTAGCTACAACTACATTGTCGCGCACATAGCAGGAAATATGCTGCATTTTCGCACTTACAAATTCTAATGACATTATTATTTCTATTTTTTTATTATAGCTAATTACATATAGGTATTTGATAATTAAATTATTAGTAATTCTCCAAAATGGAGTTGACACATTCAGACGCTCTCAGTTCCACGTTCATCGTTATCCTCTACATATTTGCTTGCTTTTCATTTCCTTTCTCATGTATAGTTAGTTGTGTCTGTGTTAATTAGTTTAGTTGCATATTTGTTATTCATTTCTCTTTGCTGCTTGGTTTCTCGTCTCGTTCTTTATTTGTTGTGTATTTAATTAAACGCTAAATTCTCAATCGCTGCTAGTGTTGCTACTACTACACTAGGAGTTATTCTCACAGTCGTCCAATTTGTGCTTCATACGAAAATTACTTAGAAGATCGGCGCAATTGTTGACCATCATCAAGTAGTCGCCGTTGTCCAGATTCGCCTGTTCTGTGGTTGTATAGGCGTGACTATGTTGTGAGTGAGTTTTGTCATTTCTGGAAAATAAAATAAAAAATTTAAGTTTATGGAGTTTGAGGGAAAATCAATTAATACTGTCCGGCCTCGGGGAAAAAAAATTGTGAGAAATATCTACGAAATCGTGCACATATTTTAGTTTTGGCACAAAGTAGGGTGGTATTGAAAATGTGCGAAATTTGGCAACTAAATCGCCTACCTCTCATATAAAGGAATACTTTAAAAAAGCAAACACTCCGATTTTCAAGCAACTTCGGATTATAACTTTCCAAATACAAAAACTGTTATCAGTAGGTTAAATGGCTCTTGTCTCTAATCCCTTGTCTAATCCATTTCCATCCCTTACTAAAGTAAGCAGTAAGGATTGCTAAAGTAAGTACAAATGATTAGACAAGGATTCGTCAAGTATTAGGGACATGCGCCACTTAACAGTAGTACCAGTTTTTGTTTTTTTTTTTGAATTTTGAATTGTGTCGTTATTGCACAGGACCATCGATATGTATGTACATGTCTATGAGCTACTTTGGCACGTATTTAGCAAATATAGAAGCTAAAATCTTAATCGCAAAACTCCAAAGATTCGAGAGAAAATCACCATCGCATGCTACTCACTTATTTTGTGTAATGTTTGTTAACATATTTTGCGTCATAATCACAGCATTCTCCAGTTCCTTTAACATTAATGAATCCTCACAATTCTTTAGATTCGCATGCAGTTGCATGACCGTTTGTGTTGTTGTATATAAATTGTTAATCACGTTGTGCACTTGTGATTTCGCTACAACAACAAGAAAATACATTAATTTTCGTCCGCCAAAAATAAAAAAATTACTATTTAACTTACGATCAGAACTTTCTAGTGCGCCAAATTCAGGCGCTTCAAATACGCCACGTTGCTTCATTACATTTGGACTGTTGAGCACTTTGCTTTTATGATCGAAAGTTAAATTACGCGGGCGTGGTGGCACTATTGGTTTGGAGTTGGACGAACCGCCCGGCGTCTCTTCGGAGCTGGAATCGTCTTGCAGTGGAGCGGCTATAGAAAGATTTGTAAAGCAATTTTGTAAAGCAGTTCTGATATCGATCAAAGAATTAAAAAAAGTTGCTCACCATTGCTGAAATTCGGCTGTAAACCTTTTCGCCGATTGTTATTTGTGTTAGAATTCTTGTTTGCATACTGACGATTGGCGGCTAGAAGTGGAAGATGGGAATTCAATCATGGGAATAGAGTAGTAATAAACGGCTATTTGCTGATTGAAGTACTTACCGGTAGGTCCATTAGTACGATTTGAGTTACTTCCGCTACTGCGACCACGATTGTTGTCCTCATTTTCAGAATCACTCTATAAATCATATATTGTGGATTTTAGTAGTGGATAGTTTTCAACAATACAAATTTATAATATACAAAAACTCTCCCTTAAACTATTAGATTACCCTGGTTTACAGCAAAAACGTTCTATGGATGCCACTATCCAATTCCTATATAGAATTTCTCACTGATTCCAAAAATCGAGTTAATTTTTAATTCTATGGATAAGTTTTCTAGATATTTTCAATTTACCGTTATTACGGAAAATTAAATAGAATTTGTAGGTTTCTTCTTTGCCCAACCCTAACAGCGCCTTGTTTTTTTTAGTAAGTTGTAGGTATTCCAACTCTGTCTGGTAATCTTATACGACCCTGGGTAGCTGTACTTCTGCTTAGGTTTCGAGTGGAATTTTTCGGTAATTCCTTTTTTGATTTCCCTGAGAGAGGTACTCATGAAGAGCGAGTCGGACGATTCTAAATTATTTTGCGCCTGCTAGGTCATTGAGGACTAAGAGGAGGCAGTGAATCAAGCTAAAGACTTGTCAGAATACCGCACTCCGGATGGCAATGGCATGCCAGACCACCACGTATGTATGTACAAATGTACATAGCGAGCAGCCGAATCAGCATTTTCTGAAAGCATGTACTCGCCGGCACGTCAGAAGTTATCTCTATTAACTCGTGGACGAGGATCCAGACACACATAACTCAACCACTGGACCCCATATTTTTTATTGTTTTTTTTCTGGTGCTATTATTCCAGGTAAAAATCCCAGAAAGAGAGATTTCTGGGTAAATGGATAGCCTCATTTTGATCCCAGTTATGCACATTAAGGACTAGATGGGTCAAGTATGGCTGACGGAACAAGTACAGGCCTTTATGGACCCGACACTAAACTTTTTATTTCAGTCGTCAGATAGCCGCAGTATTTCAGGCCGAACAGTGAGCATTCTCGAGCGTGTTAATAGTAATCTTTTCTGACAGCTAACTGACACCTTCTCCAAGCTCGTCAACAAGTGTCTTGTCATACTTTAATTCTCGACAGCAAAAACGCGGCTACACTGTGCTGGATACGAGGCCACGGCGGAAGTGAAGAGGAAACGCGGTGGCCGATGAATTGGTGAGGAAAGAGTTATCGGTTGCCTTTGTGGAAAACGAACCATTGTGAGGGATCAACAGGTATTCTTCGAGACAATTACCGAGTGGGTAAACTTTGAGAACCTTTTCGCTAGAAAGGATATAAATCTTTTGAATAGAGTTAGTGCCAGGTTACTCAAGGGTACCTAAGCAACCATAGCCACCTGCGTTCTAACATGCACTCGACTGATCTGTGATGTGATTGCTGGGCGTTGGCCGCATTTAATTTCATCGACAGTCGAACCGTTTATTTTAAAAAATTTCCGAATAAAGGCACAGTTTGCATTTATTTATTAAGGAAACTTGTAGTATCTTGGGTGGGACGAGGTTGGGGATATGCCATACGGATACCAAAATATTCTATGTTCCAATTTCCCTTGTTTTCTTACACCCAATTTATTAACTACAGCAGCATTACTGTTATGAAATATGGCCCTTTTCATGTTTCCCTTACAGTGACAATTTTTTATCTGAACAGGACTAAATGAATCGGTTAATTGCGAAAGGGAATGTGTCAGAATCCCTCCGATTAGACAAATACGATGCATTTCAACAGAGCCTCCTTAAATGAACCGAACTGCATCAAAACTGTCTGATTTATTTCCCTTGGAAATTAACAAGATTCAAATATAAAATTTAGATTTTGAATTTCTCTCAAGTGTTGACTTTGCTATCACAAAAGAAAATGGTTTTGCAACTTACCGCTTGATTTAGTACACCAATCGATGAACTCGATGCACCCAAACCAGTCGAGCTTTTCAGTTGTAGACTATTGCGCTTGCTTGCAGACCTTGTCGCTGTGCTATTACGATAAACAACGCCTGGATTTTTCAATTGACTACCATTGGATTTTCCAGCTGCAATTAGAAGAGATTAAAAGTTGCATTAGACGACGATTTCGGTAAAAAAATATATATGGCAAACTACTTACATTTACCCATGTTGCCGCTAATTCCCATATGCAAGTCGCTGAGCGAGCACGAGCGGCGCATTGATGAGTCTTCCACGGGCATTGGCAGTAGACTTTTGGGATTACCTGTAATGGGAAGGAGAATTATTTAGAAAAACAAATTCAAAAGAGTGTATGGATAATGGCGAAGTCGGGTTATATACGATGAAATCAAATTAAATTGAATACGTAAAATTAAATTAAACTAAATAAGATATTAAGGAGAAAAATATATAAACAAATTAGAGGTAATTAAAACAAAAAATAAATAAAAAAATAATAAAAAAAATAAAAATGTGTAAACATAAATAAAAGAAACGAGGTCATATACGAGAAAACTAAATAAAATAACAACAAATTAAAAAGTAAACGAAAAATAGCACACAACACAATACAATACAACACAACACAACACAACACAACACAATACAAAACAACACAACACAACACAACACAACACAACACAACACAACACAACAC
>NW_023466366.1:0-7597 GCF_013731165.1 Rhagoletis pomonella | reverse complement strand
TTTCTCTCATGGCCTCATCGCCTTGGGCTATTTTGGGCGATTTTTGCCCTTCAAATCAATTTTTTATGCGCGTCGAAACACGTGAAAAGTAGGTTGGGGAGGGAGAGGTTTAGTTTTGATGTGGCAACACTTGTGTTGTTATCGATGTTATTGTGGCATATCGAATATTAAACCGCCATTTGTGACAACTCTCACTGAATTTGATATTTGCAACTTCATTTGGGGAAATAGCCGAATTCGCCTTTTTATAGCTTTTTATTTTATTTTTAGCGCCGAGTGCTTAAGAACGGATTGTGCGATTAATCAATTAATATGAATTATAATAAATTTATTAGCTGCGCAGTTCTATTAGAAAATGTGTTAATACAAATAATTTTTAAAACTATGAGTATTTATAAAGAAAATTGTTTCTGCACCACTATTACACCGTGCGACAAAAACAAAAAAATTTCGAAACACCCGAAAAAAATCGATATACTCACGAAACTATTAGTTTTTCACTCTGACTTCATGATTTTTTATTCAAAGGACTTTGAAATTTTAAAGATGTGATTAATTCAAAAAAATATTTTAAAAAATCAGTGCTATGTAGAATAACCATATGGGTACCAAATGAGAGAAAAAAATTCTGTAAAATTTAAAAACAACAAAGTTTTTTGGTTTACAAGGACAAATAGGTATGTATTGAAAATGCGCTTTTAAAAAATTTCATCTTTTTAAGTTAATAAAGTTTGCAGGACGAGATTCTATGATGAGGTCGTTCGTATATTAGGCCTAAAACAATAATTTTTGCAAAAAAATATTGCAAATTTTCAAGGATATTTAAGGACAAAATTCGTAAAGGATATTTTCATACCCATTCTTCCTTATGCCCCAAAAAATAATTTCTGTTATAATTCTACAGAGTTTTTTCTCTTATATGATACCCATATTGTTATCCTACATTGCACTGAATTTTTTAAATAATTTTTTGAAATAATCATATTTTTTAAATTTCAAAGTTCTTTAAAAAATCCTGAAGTCTGAGAGAAAAATTAAGTACGCAGTTTTACTATAATTTGCCCATAGTTTCGCGAATATATTATTTTTTTTTTGTGTGTAAAATTTACTGTCGCACGGTGTTATATAAGTGATTTCTGTTATTTATTATTACCCTGAAGGTATTATATCCGTTTTTGGCTTTAAAAGCTATGTTATAACAAGATCTCATTTTTAAAATAAAAGATTTGTTAAGCCGATTTCACGAATTTTATTTATGAAAAAATGGGCTATTTTTTCAGAAATTGCGCTTTTTTAAACAATGTGGACATCCTGGTACAAACATTCATGCATACATAGAGGTATACGCCGCCGAACCCTCCCGCTGCTACGCAAACTATGGACCTATGAACTGTGGAGGGTAGGTCTTATTTGGCCCACCCTGCATATTTATTTGTAATTTATTTGCATATCGCACACCATCTCCAAAAGAGGCACAACTCAAAAATCAGATCCGAAAATATAACAAATATATAATCGATCAGATTCAACGCAGTTATATTAAAATAGGTATAACAGTAGTTTTCTAGTTAGTGGATGTAATCATGAAGAAAAAAAATATTTACATTATTTGGAGATAAATCCT
Organism: Rhagoletis pomonella; assembly: GCF_013731165.1. NCBI lineage: Eukaryota > Metazoa > Arthropoda > Insecta > Diptera > Tephritidae > Rhagoletis > Rhagoletis pomonella. The sequence continues at coordinate 5,973 of NW_023466366.1, read as the reverse complement.
ACAAAGAGATTTATGCAAAAAAATCTACCTAAATTTTTTTTGAGTAGTGCCGCTTGTCTCCTAATGGGCTCCCGTTGTGTAATATACTCGTACATAACTTCTTAATAATCCAACTCCTTTCTGATTGGCTCAAATTGTAACATTTCACTTACCCACATACATATGTACAAGTTTACATAGTTATTTAAACTTCCATTTGATTGTAACATACATTTATATATATTTACATATGTACATACATTCGTATTACAGCATTCATACATATGTGCATGCAAGCCAGTTAGAAAGCTTCGCGGTTCTCGTGCATATGTAATAAGATTATTCATATGAATCGCTGAGCAATTGTGGTAACACCCAATTTTACAGCCCTGTGGTATTGGGGACAAATACGACACGCTATGACTGTAGCATTATCCAACACATTGGTTCAAGGAACTCGCATGCGCGTGTTTAAAACGGTAACCAGTCAAATCAGATTTAAAACAAGTAAATATGTAAATATAAGTTCGAGTGAAACCGAACTTTATATACCACGCGCTTATTAAATGACGTTTTTCCGTCTTTCTGTAAACTACATCATAAGCAAGGGTTTTTACCCCCTATTTTAAACATTTTCGATAATGTGCTCAATTATAATTAATGAAATAATTGAACCGTGTTTGGCCGAAACAAAAAAAAAGGAACAGTCCAGCGCCTTCGTCTTGGTCGTAGAATACGTGGTATGGTTAAGAGCATATCCAAGTAAAAAACGAAAGCACACACTAAGCAAAAAATATCGATAACAAAAGCGATAATAATATCGGTAGCAAAATCGCTAAAAACATCGATAAAGAAATCGATGAAAATATTGATGACAATACTGATTACAAAATCAATTACAAAATCTATCCAAAAATCGATTACAAAATCCATAACAAAGTCGATAACAAAATCGATTACAAAGTCGATAACAAAATCCATAACAAAATCCATAAAAATATCGATAGCAACATCAAAAAAAAATATCGAATATAAATCCTATAAAAAATCGATAACAATATCGATAGCAAAATCGATCAGAATATCGGTAACAAAACCGATAAAAGTATCGATGACAAAAACGGTAATAATATCGATAAAAGTGTTGATCATTATATCGGTAAGTTCCGAAAACATCGAAAGCAAAATCAATAACAATATCGATAACAAATTCGATGAAAATATCGATAACGAAAGCAATAATTAAATCGATAGCCAAATCGTTAACAAAATCAATAAAAATATCGATAACAAAACCGATAAAAATATCGATTACAAAATCGATTAAAATACCGACAACAAAATCTATAAAAATATCGAAACCGATAAAAATATCTATTACAAAATAGATTAAAATACCGACAACAAAATCTATAAAAATATCGATAATGAAATCGATAGACTTATCGATAACAATACCGATAACAAAATCGATAACAATACCGATAACAAAATCGATAAAAATATCGATAAAAAAATCGATAAATAATCGATCGTAAAATCGATAACAGTGTCGATAACAAAATCGACAACAAAATCAATAAAAATATCGATAACAAAATCGAGAAAAAATATCGATAACAAAATCGAAAAAAATATCGTTCATTATATCGATAAGTTCTGAAAATATCGATAGCAAAATCAATAAAAATATCTATAAAAATTTCGATAGCAAAGTATCGATTATTATATCGATAAAACCCGAAATATGTACATACGGACACATACATACTTTTTGTGTCCTTCCCACACTTCCAATGCATGCACGTGTTTGCAAAATGATGACGAAGTGATTTTGTATGGAAAATCATTTATACCCATATATTTGAATAAAATAAACATATATAGAAGATATCAACCAATACTTCCCATATACCAAACGAAAGGAAAACTCTTGAGCTTTTGATTAAAGAAAACACAAACAAAATCATTCGAGCGGTTTTCGAGCATATTGGTAATGAAAAAAATTTTAAAATTTTTTCAACAGTTTTTTGCCTTAAAATGCTCAATATTTTTTGAATTTATATAAAATTTGTACACGATAATATTTCTACTGCTCCGAAGAACCTATGTCCCGAAAATGAAAGTTGTATCTGCCAACTATAAGTTGCTAGAGCACGTTTAAGCCTCAAGATTGACCCCAAAATAAGGCAATGTTTACCGTTGTGTTTCCGACAGAAACCGAATTGGTTACTTACAAAATGAATCTGTCGATAGGTTTGGAATTTTATCTTTTAAACGCCACACTTTTCTTTGAAATCGTTTCATTAGTTCTTGTGCAATAAGTGTTTTCGTGAAACTCTAAAAATTACAACTACAACATTTCAGCATAGCCTCCATATCGTAAGGTAAGACGTATTCTACGTCAAAAATAGAACCTTGTATGCAATATTAAGAAGGCTTATTCGGCGATAATTGGCGCAAATGGCGGGATCTCCCTACTTCTGGACTGGATAAAGTACACTGAGATTCCTATCTTCGGGTATATATTCATCAGACCAAATTCAGCCGGTATACTGTCGGTTCCGGGGGCCTTGTTGGTTTTAAGCCGCCTTATTGCTGTTCTCACCTCGTGTTGATCAAGTGGATGAACGTGAGTTTCGTCCCTATACAAACGCGCCACCTGTGTCGCCATTTAGAAGCGTCCTCATCTCAAGTGTACTGTGGACATCTGTTATCAGATTTCCATCTTCATCTCTACAGAAACCAGCCCCGATCTTTAAACCATTTTATTGCTGACTTATTTTTTTATAGAATTTTCGAGCCGCTTCCTGTGTGCCAGCATCTCAAGCGCTTCGCATTTATGTCTTTCTGCCTCTCCTTTCCTCCTCCATCCTCATCTCCCGGTATAGTTCCACTGTCGCTCGCTTAGCTATTGACTGCATGGTGGCTTTGTAGGCTGCGTATTTATCAGCTATTCCTGCGTGGTGTCTGTTGTGACTGCAGCTTCTCGAAGTCGAACTTTCGTCGCGTTATCCGACACAAGTTCTTCATTGCACAGAGGCGCATGCGGACCTTGCCTGCAACAAGGCAGTGCTCCGAGTCGATGCTTACTCCTCGGATAGAAGGCACATCAAGAACGCTCAAAGCGTATCTTTCGTCTATCACAACATAATCTATTTGGTTCTTCGTTCTTTGATCAGGGGACAGGGGGGCTGCGTTTTTGTTTCGGTGCTGGTGTGTGGTACTACTTATTATCATGTTCCATGCCACGGAAAAGTCGATCAGCGTCAATCCGTTGTCAGAGGTGTTGTTATGAAGGCTGAATTTTCCGACTGTTGGACCACAAATGCCTTCCATGCCCAGCGTGGCGTTAAAGTAGCCCACACGATTTTAACATCGTGGAGGGGGTAGCACTCATTTGTTTCCTCTAAGCGCTCTTAAAACTGCTCTTTAGTTTCATCGTTCTTCTGCTCCATCGGGGCGTGCGCACAAATCAGGCTCAGGTTGTTGAATTTTCACTTACGGGAGTGAACCTGGAGACGAGGTGTTGTACACTGAGGGAAAAAAATTTTAGAATTAAAAAAACGTGTTAAATTTAAAAAATACGCATATGAAAGAGCACCAACCCAACTCATTTTAAATTTGAGTATATACGTTATAAAATATGTGGCTGTGTGGTATGCAGATGCTTTTTCGTGATTAAGAAGGAAAAAGAATTATACTTATGTTCCGTCTGATGGTAATTGAACCCGGACCCTCTTGGCCGCAACCAATTGTATCAAGCGTCTTTGCACACTCAGCTACAGCCATATATGTGAATGTGTCTTCAAATGTTGAGTTTGAATCAGGGAAGCCTGCTCGTGGAGTGCGGGGAATTTCAGTTTGCTTGGGGAATCGGGGAATGGGCCGTTTTTTGTGGGGAATATCAACTCGTTCAATTCCAGTACAATAAAGTTTCAAATGGCCAAAAATTACCGTTGATTTTTTTAGAATTTTGTTTATGCCTTTGCTTTCATATAACGAATAAACATAATATATTTTCATATGGAATAAAACCGCAAAAACTTCGGGAAAAAATTCTAAAACGACAATTTTTAGACACTTGAAACTTGCACTTTGTTATAATAGAATTGGTGGGCTGTAAAACGGCGTCAAAATATTTATAGAAAATCGCATGGTGGAATCATGGTGGAATAATAACAAGGTGTTGTCAGTAGCGACGTGTTTGTTGTGATTTTGACAAGATCGGCATGCTTATTTTCAGTGCTGCCGATCTTAATTTTTATACAACTATTCGTTGAGAAATAGTATTTAAAATACCCACTTTAGTAACACGTTTTATCGCGATTTTTAAAGAACTTGGTGTTTACAGAACAATATTAGTATTTAAAATTGCTGGATTTGTACAATTTTTGTCCTCAAAAAGTAAAAAAAAAAATAAAAGATATCGTGGTTATCAATGGAAAAAAACGTACACAAAAATCGTATGGAAAGGCGATTTTTTATATTAAATAACTTTTGCTGCATTGTCATAATATTGAGCCAAATGAACTACTGATACACTAGAATATAGTGGCTGCATGGTTAAATTAGGAATTCGCTTATATTGTCGATATTTATGTGTTTTAATCTGCCTTATTTTACGGCTTTTACTTTTTTAAAGTTACAATATATGTCCAAGCTGTGTGGAGGTGTTGAAAATCCGACTCCCAATTGAATAGAATATTAGACCTGCTTATCAACTCAACTAATTGTGTTATTTCCATATTGTATATTTACTGAGGATTAAAACACAAGCTGTTGATTAAACCTACTTTAGTATTTTTCCATACACTTCTTTGTAGATGAAAAATAAATTTCAACTTAAATATCGATATTGCGGTTAAAGTATCGATGTCTTCGATATATCGACCTTGGAATATCGATTCAAAAAATCGATTATCGTGCGATGAAATATCGATACGATATCGAACATTCCTACATGGAAAATCGAGTTAGAAAGCTCGAAATTTTTAGGAAAGTTTGTTGAATATTTTTCAAATATTGCACAAAGTTTCAAATTTGGATTTATACGGTATTTGTTAAAGAATGAACTATATTTATTTAAAAAAAATAACTAACAAAATAAAAATAATTGGCGCGACTAAAATTTTTTCGACCACTGAGCGTACGTAAATTGTATATAAACCTTTTTATTATTTATTTGTTAACTAACTTTATATAAGTTTGATTTGGTTTATGAATACATACATAGATGAATTACATTTAAAACTAAAATAAACAGAAAGACCAGTAATATATCAAAATACATTAAATTTTTGTGTTTTTTTTTATAAGGGGATATCTATGGGTGGGAAATTTTACGTAATTTCGAGCAAAATCGGGGAATTTCATTGTCGAAATCGGGGAACTCTTAAAAAATGAGTTGGCTACCCTGGTTTGAATCAACATCACAGCGTGTGATTAGTGCATTATGTCATACCATGTATGTGTGTATGTGTTCTCACCGCTGTACATGCTTTGTATACATATACTTTCTTAATTACATATGAAAAAGCATCCGAGACGTGCAAAACGCCATCCGTTTAGTGAAAAATGCTTCGTTTTAATACGGGCGTATTTGAATTGAATATTTCCATTATATGTAGTGTATGTAATATAGAAAAATCTATTTCGTTAAGACTTTTCACTTGATTTAAATACGAACGTTTTTAAACGGTAATCAAATAAAAAATTTTTATTCTTAGCATTCTTCTTGCATTTATTGCAATCAGTGGAGTTCCAGAAACAAGCACAACAAAAAAATAAGTATTTGAACAATTTTAGCCTTAAAATGTTTTTTTAGACGAAAAAGTCTTCAAATAGAATGTTCATATTAGAAGCAACGGAAGTTGGCATTAAATACAGCATATCTGTGAAGCTTTATGAGTTTATCACGAAAATAAAAAAAAAATGGCAGCATGCAGAATATCTGTCGCAGCTACAGTGAGTAACTTTAATATTCGGTTTTTT
>NW_023466365.1:0-7598 GCF_013731165.1 Rhagoletis pomonella | reverse complement strand
CGTGGAAGTTGACCGATTTTTACCATCGCTCAGATTTATGTGTTCCTAGGTTAAGCCAAGTCACAGAACGAATTTCATTGAAATCGGATAACATTTACTAAAGCTGCCCCCTATGGAAAATGATTTCTTATTTTCTGTCAATTTCCATATAAAATTCAAAAGATTAAAATAATTTTTTACTTATGTACATAAATTGCTTTCGTGAAATTGGCTGCTAATATATTAGTACGAGAGCTAGCAACGTCTTTTGATATTTCTTTCCTTATTGTAATTAGAGAGGGAAAGCATAAGTCCGGCACCTGGGAACGGTTGCCTCAAAGAATCGATTCTTGTAGTCTTTTCCCTTTCTGATGAAACATCGATTCTTGTACTCGTATCATCAACAAAAAGCATCGATACTACCGATTCTTTGATTACTTTTTGGAAAATTTAATACAATGTATACATCCTTTATTTATTTAGGTTCGAATAAAGCAAACGTACACGTTAGTTATTATATCTACAGAACAAGAATTAAATACAAGATTGCGTTAAAATAAATAAATATTAGTGGCAAACTCGATGTTTTCTCTTCTGACAAGACTTTCTTAGAAGAACTACATTTTGAATGAAAAGAATATTAATCGTCTTGATTGATGAGTACAAGCGCTACCATAAAACGAACATGCTTATCATTCGATTCCATGCACTTTTAAGTAAGTTTCCTGTATAGTTGCAGTGCCTGATAAATTTTTGTGGTAGTACTAAATGAAACCCTGCGCTAATTTTCCAGTTGCAAAATAAAAATCAATCTGGCATCACTCAAATTGTTTGTCTTCCTTTTTTCTCTCTGGATGTCATCGGAATTGGACGTGCTTGCCTTAATACCAACGCGAACTATTAACTTGTAATTATCTTATAAACAACTAAGCGGTCTTTTTATAATGAAAGCCTTTTAAATATTATTCGGGTCTTTGGTTTATTTAAACGAGTTCTTTGTGAGGTAAACTCAACACAAAACCTCCAAATATATATTATCGTCTTCAGCATTAGAGATAGCACAAAGACATATAACCTAACAAAGGTAACAACTATTGATAATATTGGGGTATCGAGGTAAAGTATCGATAATTTTACTCGAGTATTTCGTTAAAAGCATCGATGGCAAAAATATTCGGAAAGGAACAAAAAGTATCGATAGTATCGTACTTGTAAATAGTATCGTCCTATCCCTAGTTGCGTATACCTGTGGTCATCCCTCTCCACAGGTGGAAATTGCGGATTTTATAATCATTTTAAGATAAATAATATTTATACCCGCGGGCACTTGTGCACAAGGGTAAATTACATTTGTTCACATAATGGTTTTTGGTAACAGCCAAAACGAATCGGGATAGATATAGACAAAATGTCTGTAAAGTTGGCATACGGTATGACGCAAAAAGACAAAAAAAAACTGTTCTGAGTAGCTTTTCAATAGTTCTAGAATTCTTGAAGAGGAAAACAAAAGTTCTGGATATTTTGAAAAAAAAGTTGCTTTAAAAATTGTGTATGCCATTTTCACGCAGCCTACGACATATGGCAAAAAGACAAATAAAAAATTGTTCTGAGCAGCTTTTCAATAGTTCTAGAGTTCCTGAGAAGGAAATGTAAAGTTTTGCAAAATTACGCCGAAAAAGTCAAAAAAGTTAAATTTTTGAAAAAAAATAAAATTTAAATCTGTTCTGAGTAGCTTTTCAAAAGCTCTTAGAGTTCCTTAAAAGGAAAAAGAAAGTTCTGCAAAATTACGGCGAAAAAAGTTTTTGTTTTTAATCTAAAAATACTTGGAAAAAATAAAAACTGAAAGTGTTCTGATAACCTTTTCAACAGTTCTACAGTTCTTGAGAAGGAAAAAGGAAGTTCTGTAAAATTAATCATTAATTTAGTCATTCAATTTGATGGAGGGAGTATTATGGAAGATATGGCGCTTTATTGACCAGATACAGTGCTTTCAGCTTCTTAAAAGCTTTTTTTTTTTAATAAATAACTAAATTTGAACAACGTGGGTACGTGAGGTACGTGCGCTTCTCCCATTCAAAATGAGATATCATTCATTATATTTGATAAAATATTATAGGAGACATCGTTTGGTAACAGAAAAATAATAATAATAATAATAGATTGGCGCTGATACATATGTTAGTGTTTGGCCGAACTTCTCCTCCGATTTGTGGCGTGCGCCTTGATGTTGTATCACAAAGGGGAGGGACCTACAGTTTTACGCCGACTCCGAACGGCGATTGTATTCTTATGAGAAGCGGCTTTTCTTGGCAGAGATTCACTCGGAGGGTTGAAATTGCCTGCGACCGCTGTTAAGAAAAAAAACTTGTTTCTAAATTTTTATGCGATGTTGCTTTGGCCAGGGCTTGAACCAAGGCCCTGCGGAGAGGAAGCTCGCACTGCTTACCACTACACCTGCACTGCTTACCATTAGCCGGCAGCCGATTTGTTAGCCGTTTTCCAAAAAAAAAAATTATCAATTTTTAGCCGATTTTGCTATTGGCTAAATATTCGCCTTATTTTATTAAACTTCAAATATAGAAGTTTCTATTTTTACAAATTTAGTGATCCAAAATCAATTAGAATTGGCTAGTCTTATCTCGGAGAAAATTTTCAAGTCGGACTGTGTTATATAAAATCGAAAGACAATTTTTTCTAACCCGAAAAGTCTTCAGATTCAATGTTTTTTGTTTTAAGCGATTTCAATGTTTTTTGTTTTAATCGAGTGACCCAAATATATATAAACTGCGACGCGTCATATTAGCTGATTAACAAGTTACAAATTTTGCTGAAATTTTGCAGAATTTTCATAATTTTTACACAAAGTCTTAAACCTGCAGTATATGGTGTTTGTTAAGTAATCAGCTACATATTCATAAAAAAATAATAAATATTAAATAAACTTAAGAAAAATAGGCAAAACTTGCTTAAGTGTCGCGTCCCAGTTTATTTTTAAGAGGACGTAGCGGGGATTTTCTTCACAAAATTGTTGTTATGAATGTCTTAAATTTAAGTGTGAAGTTTTATTCGCAACACTTAGAAAATAAAAGAGCACGAATTTCGATGTGGAGCAAAACTCTCTGGGAAGACAATACCTGTGAATAATTGCATCATGGTTTAAACATACTTTATTTTTGTAGTTATTATTATTTCCGCGTTTGTGGCCTTCGGCCGCGCTAGAGGAAATAATTTCATCAGTCCAACTCCGGTTACGCCATCCACAGTATTTTTGCGGCAAATCCACCTCCAAATTTACAAAACAAGTGCATTTTTTTTTTAACTTAAAGCTTAATCCCTTTGCTAGACGTATATTTAAAATTTCTTTGATTCTGGTCACGCGTTTGGACACGACAACCCAAAATCATAGTACAAATAATCGAACCGTACCGAGACGGTATTACTTTTACATTTTTCTATAAACAAAAATTTTATAAAATGAAACTGCAGTAGTTTTCATCTTATGTGGATAATTCTTGTCACAAATACATAGTTTTCCTTCAGGGAAACCCCAAACTGGTCAGGAAAAATACTAGTTTACAACTAGAATTTCCTGACTGAAACCGAACTAGTTCGAAAATGCCCAGACTTGTTCCAAGTACAAAACGATTTATTCAGGCCCGATTTTGACTTCGTCAGTTTAATACAATAAAGTACACAAAATATTATAACTTTTATTTTTGCATATTGTAAACCACACCTGTTAAATAATGGTTAATAATCATAATGATTATTAATTAATGCATTTTTTTTTGATAACCGTTTAATGATTATATACAAATATTAGCACCGTTTTAATGATTAATAATTAAATAAAAATTGTTAACTAATTCATTAATTTTAATTTCATGATTATTTTGTTATTTTCGATAATTTTCAATTATTTATAACTTTTTTTAATTACACGATTAATATAACTATATGATTAATTTCAATTATCAATCAACACGCCAAACTATAGACAAAAATTAGGGATATTTAATAACAAAATTTATTTATTTAATTCTTATCCAAATCTCAAATTTTAAGTCTAATTATTACTTTCATTTGCTTTTAAAAAGAAAGAACTGAAATATGCAAAGTTAATGAATTTAATTAGATTTTAGGATAACTTTAATTTTTATTTAAGTTCACCCGAAAATGAACTAAAGTATTTATTTTATTTTTAACTAAAATGTTTTCTTTTGCATATTCAATATTATTAAAAAAATGAAAAATGTAGTATTTATTGTACCTGAAACCTTTTGCTCTTAATAACATTTAACGAAAACTGCATTTAAATTAAACTTCGAAAGTTTGAAATATTTATGTATTTATTTCTCCTTTCAATTAATACTCAAAAAATCGAACACTCACTGAATCACAAATTTTAGTTTGATTTTTGTTCTCCAGACGCCACTATCTAATTTCTATGTAGAATTGCTATTGTTTTTTTCTATGGATACGTTTTCTAGATATTTTCGATTTACCGTTATTCAGCTTAAAACAAAAAAGTGGTTCCACTTAATGTCGTATATCTTACGAACCAATTTAACAATCTTAAAAAGAGATACGTCAAATCAAAGCTAATAAAATTCTCCCTAAATCATATATATGTACATAACTTTCCGACAGGAGTGATAGTTTCTGATAAATTAATTAATCGTTCCAGTTTTTTTATTTTTTTTTATGAAAAATTTAAAAAAAAATCAAACCTTAACAGAAGAAAAATTTAAAAAATAACAGGTTCTGTGCCAAATTTTTGCATTTGTGCGAAAGCCTGTTCTGTTACAAAAAAAAAATCAAGTTACTGATGAAGAAAATCGATGGATAAATAAGAAATAATGAGTGGTGAAATGAAAATGCGCAAAGATTGTTTATATGAAATATGAGCAGAAGAGCGTGTTACTCAGGTATACGTAGCGTATGAGTAACTTTCTTTCCTGCTCATTTTGAATCAAAAATTTTCTACGCCCAAGTATGATAGACATTTTATTTTATTATATTATATACTAGCTTATACCCGCGGGTTTCACCCCGCGCTTTTATACAAATAGGAAAAATAATTTAATGATGTTAGATTTTATTTATGTGCCCATTTCGTTATAGCTCGTAATTTTTTAAGCGAGTTAAGGTATTAAGGCCGTTTAAAACTATGAAATTATAAAATCTCGTCTGCGCGGTAGGCATACGAAATATATCAATCCCTCTAAGTTTACCTTAAAATGTTTCCAGGTATACGACGCGTGAACGTGAAACCTTCTTGGAGGTGCCACGGCGAGTTCTAATAATTCTAACTCAAATTTAGTAACCTGGCCTTGATAAAATACCACTTCTCATTACTGTAGCAAATGCCTCAAGAGAGATTTAGATTATAAGGTCGAACCCAACCAAGTCCCAGTACTCCACCATGAACACCTCACCTCTAGAGATAAGCAGTATAAACCAGTAAATTTGTACGGCAGGAACCATGTCCCCTTTTCGAATAACGCAAATTCTTCTCTATGAGTATGGAATTAATTTTGTATACACATCTCGGTGCCAAGTTCCAATCCTCTGTAATAAACACCTCCAGAGATATGCAGCATAGAAAAATCAATTTGCATGGGAGTTGCCACACCACCTTTTCCAATAACTCTAATTTTTCTCCATGAGAATGGTATTAGTTTCACATACATATGTACATGCATACATATGTATTTCCATACCAAGCTTGAGTGCTTTACCCCAAAGAGATATGCAATGTGAAACTTTCAGTCAGTATGGGAGGTGCTACGCCTCTTTTCCAAAAACGTCCATTTTTCTCCGTGAATATGAACATGATTTCACACAGTGTTGGCAAACTGTTAATCTGATTAACGATTAAAAATTAACGATTAAAATATTAATCGCGTTCGACGATTAAAATTAAGTAGTCGTAATCAACTGTACGAGTAATGACAACATTTTTTCAATCGTTAATCGCTAGTTGCGATTACGTTTAATTAATTTAACACATTATTCGTTAATCCAATTAAAAATAAAATCTGATTAATTTGTCTAGTTTGTCCGAGTTTGAACCAAACACCAGTTATAGTAATTATTATGTGTTTTACGCTTATAAAAAGCACGCAATATACAAAAATAATTATTATTGTTATTAGTAATACATAAACTGGGAACTTTTACAAACCTAGTTTGTAAAACGTTTGTTGGTATATATCTTAATGAAAATGCACACCAAATTAACTTGCTTTGTGTACAAAGGGAAATGCCAGCAAAACTTAATTAATCACCAAACCTACTTGATCAAATTAAGAGTAAATGATTTAAAATTAATTTTTTATTCGCGGTTACGATTAACTGTTTAGCCGGATTAAAATTAATCATGATTAACTGTAATCAGATTGAATTTAATCGAATTAACTAACTAATTAAAACGTCAATCGATTAATGCAAACATTGATTTCACATACAAATCACTATACCAAGTTTCAGTTCTCTCCCACAAGTACTTCCAGAGATATGTATGTAATATGAAAATACCAATTTATATGGGAGGGGCCTTGAGTTATAGGACTTACTTTCAGTCTAAGACCATCCTTCCGAAATCCGTGGTAAGTGTACTAAATTTCGTTCTGATCGGAAACCCGGTTAAGGAAGTAGCCTATTTTTCAATCCAGGTCATAAACCATCCTTGAGCAAAATTTCATTTTCAAACAGGTAGCAATTCTTAAAAAAGTAGCCTATTTTCCAGTCTAGGTCATAAGCTATCTGTGTGCAAACTTTCACGCAAATCAGTTCAGTCATTTCCACGTATTAATTTAATTAAACTTTCCTAATACGTGATAACTCTTAAAATGGTAGCCTATTTTCCAACATTGGTCATAAGCTATCTCTGTGCGAAATGTCATGCAAATCTGTTCAGTCGTTTCCGCGTATTAATTTAATTAAAACTTTTTTAACAGGTGGCAACTCTTAAAAAAGTAGCCTATTTTTCAACCTAGCTCATAAGCTATCTGTGTGAAAACTTCCATTCAAATCAGTTCACTCATTTCCGCGTATTAGTTAAATTAAACATTTCTAGCAGGTGGCCCACCACTCATCGGTACGCCTCACCTGCATTGCTGAGAGCGCTACATCTCGACGCAACTGGAACGCTACTCTCCGGAGCACTACACACCGGCGTCTCCGGAGCACTATACACCGGCGTCACCAGAGCGCTACTCATCAGCGTTGTTAGAACGCCATTCACCGGTAAGACCAGAGCGCAACCCACCTTGCAAGAGCGCTACATACCGACGCGGCCAGAACACCGCTTATAGACGCCAGCAGCGCGCCACTCAGCGGCGTCAGCAGATCGCTGCCCACCAGTACCAAAGTCACGCCACTAAAGCCTAACGGGCTCATAACGGGACAAGGAGCCGTTACCCAGTCTTTGCAAGTGACGCTACCGAATGTTCCAAATTATTGTTTGTTATATGTTCTTTTATAGAGATTAAGAAAAATTAAATAATAAATTACGATCCACCAGAGCCCGAAACTACAAATTCATTGTAACGAACCCTGGACACGGCAAGTATACCCCAGCATTTTAGAAGAAGCATCGGGGCAAGCAAAACGCT
>NW_023466364.1:4265-7599 GCF_013731165.1 Rhagoletis pomonella | reverse complement strand
GAGCCTCTGTGGGAGAGAGGAGGCCTCTATATCTTCTAGTAGCGTGGAATGGCAGACGGTGTCAAACGCCTTTGACAAGTCCAACGCTACTAGAATCGTTCTCTCACAAGGACGGTTTCGGTTAAGGCCACGAGTTATCTGAGTGTTTATGGCGTTAAGTGCTGTTGTGCTGTGCACTTTACGGAAACCATGCTGATGCTTCGCTGGGGTCAAGTGGTTTGTAAAGTACGGGAGTAGCAAGGCCTCGAGTGTCTTCGCTACCGGGGAAAGGAGTGTTATCGGACGATAAGAATCTCCTTTGAGGGCAGGTTTCCCCGGTTTGAGCAGTGGGACCACTCTCCCCACCTTCCAGATGTCTGGGATGGTGAGAGTGGCCATAGACTAGTTGAGGACCTCCGTTAGGTACGCTACCCCCGCAGGACCCAAATTTTTCAGCATCAGCATGCATATTCCGTCGGGACCCATGGCTTTGGAGGCTTTCGCCTTCCCGATGGCCACCTGAACTTCACCGCAAGTGAAAGCAAGGGGGCACAGGTTGTTGGCAGTTTGTGCAGCCTTCTGGTCACTCGACGCTTGGCTTTGTCCACCGGAGGATGCAGTATGAACTACCGGCTAAAATAGCTCGCGCATCGCTCCGGGTCCGACGAAGCATGGTCGCCGAAGGAAATTTGGACTCTGTCGTCGTGCTTCGTCGGATTGGACACGGTTGACCAAAGCTTGCTCTCACCAGAGGTGAAGTTACAGGTCTTCAGATGCTCCTCCCACTTCTTCCGCTTATGTACGTTTACTAGTTGCAGAATCTCCGCGTTGAGATCCCTGATAAGGGGATCTCCGGGATCGGCCTGACGAAGGCTATCACGCTCATCGGCTAGAACAGCCGCTTGGCAGGGAAGTTTGGACGTGGGTCCGTTATACATCCTGCCGGTATGAAGCGAGCTGCAGCAGCAGTGACAGCCCTGCGGAACTTACGTTCACCGAGATGGACGTCGGTTGGTGTGGGAAGCGCTGTGAAGGTGTTTTCGGTAAACTCCGCGTAACCTTTCCAATCAGCTTTAGAAAAGTTTATATAGGTCCGGTGTTTGGCGGAGGCAAAGTCGGTTGGTTTATCTATCGAGATGACTATGGGTAGGTGGTCTGATGGGTAGGTGGTCTGATGCTAAAGTCATGGGTCAGGTCGCCATGTTATGCTGTTTATCAGACCAGCGCTGACTATGGTGATGTCTGGCGAGCTACTGCAGTTACCCATAATCCTGGTGGATGCGTCGTCGTTCATTGTGCAGAATGTCGAATCGTCTATCTGCTCAGCCAAGTCTGTTCCCCTACGATCGTTTGACAGGCTTGAGTGCCAAAGATCGTGGTGCGCATTAAAGTCACCTACTACCATACGGTTTTCACCTCTGAGGAGCGCACCTATATCAGGGTGATATCCTGCCGGGCTGCAGGTGACAGGGTATATGTTAAATATTTCGAGCTCAACATCGCCTGACCGGATAGCAATGCCCTGAATAACCCCAAAATATTCGGAGTAACATTCGACAGCCTGCTCTCCTTCTCTGCGCCCGCAACCGCAATAAAGTACAGAGCCGAAACAAGGTCCTCAAGTCGCTAGCTGGCAGTACTTGGGGCAAATACGTTGCTGGCAACATACAAGGCAATAGGCCGGCCGGTTTTGAACTACGCAGCGCCAGTGTGGTCGCCGGGGACTAGTAGGACGCAGTGGACGAAGCTACAGACTGTACAGAACACCGCACTCAGGACAGCGACAGGATGCCTCCTGATGTCGCCCTAACACCATCTCCACGGCGAGGCGCAAATGCTCCCCGTAAAGGAGCACAACATAATGCTCTGCAAGCAGTTCCTGATCGGGAGCCACAGAAGTGGCCACCCAAACAGACAGCTGCTTGCAGGGGAGCCCTCGCCTAGGCACGTCAGGAGGCATCTATATGAACTGGCGGACGAAGTCCGTCAGCTTACCGACTGGCCCTGAACGGCATTCACAGGGAGTCAGTCACGAGTTATGTAGACTCTAGACCTGTGAATGCCGTTCTAGGCATACCGCCCCCGGACACAGACGAGACGGAGCTTCGTCTGCCTCGGGAGACACGAACGACACTAGCACAACTTCGTTCCGGCTACTGCACCAGGTTAAACTCCTACCTGAGTAGATTGAATGAGGTTGTGCCAAATGAGTGTCCGGCATGCGGAGAGACCCCACCTGACTCGAAACATCTCTTCGCATGCCCGGAAAACCCGACAACCCTAACGGCCTTGTCCCTGTGGACGAAGCCCACAGAAGCTGCACGCTTCCTAGGGCTGCCGTTAGTGGAACTTGACGACAACGACTGAGATACCAACCGTCCTGGGCGGGGTTGTTGTAGCTGCTACAACAACAACAACGCACATTGTGCCCATTTTCATTTATAGCATGCTTAAAGTCCAAAACTAAATGATTTCAGAAGGCCATGATTTTTGGTATTCTGGCTGACAAATATTCAGCTACTAAGTCAATCTAATAAATTCAAAAGAAAAAACACAAACAAAAGTAATCGCGATCAAACGTTGCATATTGTGACGCGAAAAATATTAATTTTTTAGTGTGAAGTTTTTCGCATACTTTTAAGTTGCAGTACTTGTTTTTTCGAAGTTATTTTAAAATAATTCTTAATGCGTGGTTTAGCTTAAATATCTTCTAATATATTTGGTAAGTTTCCAACCTGTATTACAGGTTGATAACTTTCCTTATATATAAACAAAAATTATTCGAAACATTTATAATTTTGAACACATTAACGGCCCTATTCATAAAAAATAAAATAGGGGTGGGCTTCAGTAGTCAGTCGCACCTTGTGTTTTAAGAAAACCAGGTGGAATTAATAATTTAAACTTGGTCAGGATGTTAAGGGAGGCATCCTCTAAAACATGTATAACTAAAAAATATAAACAATATAATTGTTTATAAGTTATTTGTTAACATTTCTTAAGACGAGTCACTTGATTTCCTTATCAAAGAGTGCATTTGTCACATACTTTCATATATATAAATGCACATAACACAACCTAATAGTCTACACACTTTTATTTTATTTTATCTTGTATATAAATCACTTTAATCCAACTTTTATTAACTTGTAATTACATTTCATTGCCCCATATTTACAATCATGATACAATAACACAAGGTTGCAAACTGATACATAAGATGTGTTGCCATACCGTACAAAACAATACAATAGAAAGAATTCTACGTAGAGGGTTATAATCCCTAAGTGCGGCCGCAGGCCGCCTATGCAGAAAGGTGTTCTCTGCAAAAGGTGTTCCGCCCCCTTTTTTCGGC
>NW_023466364.1:0-4255 GCF_013731165.1 Rhagoletis pomonella | reverse complement strand
AACACAGAAAGGAGAATTCTACGTAGTGAGGGTTATAATCCCTAAGTGCGGCCGAAGGCCGCCTACGCAGAAAGGTGTTCTCTGCAAAAGGTGTTCAGCCCTCTTCTTTGGCAACACGGAAAGGAGAATTCTACTTAGTGAGGGTTATAATCCCTAAGTGCGGCCGAAGCCGCCTACGCAGAAAGGTGTTCTCTGCAAAAGGTGTTGAGCCCCTCTTCTTTGGCAACACAGAAAAGAGAATTCTACGTAGTGAGGGTTATAATCCCTAAGTGCGGACGAAGGCCGCCTACGCAGAAAGCTGTTCTCTGCAAAAGGTTGTTGTTGTTGTTGTTGTAGCGGCTACAACAACCCGGCCCGTATCGGTTATTAAGTTGGGTTTGTATCGGGTTTCTCTGAGAATGAACTATATTTTAATGAAAATTCTTAAAAATAAATAAATTAACATAAATGGCACACAATATCACTTTGAAATGGCGTGCTATAGATATGACCGATACTGTATATATGGGCCGTTCTTACGGTTTATATATTTTTCATCCACTCGCTTATTCCTTACCGAAAATTTTAAATAAAAATTTAACAAGTTTTAACCGCTAATACAGTACAGGTAGCAGTTTAAAATGGGTAACTAGGTAAACTTAATAAAGAAAACATATTCTCTGGCTAAATAATAAGCCTGCCTGGATAACATAAAATCCCAAGCTTGATAAACATTTGGTGTTATAAAAGTTTTATAAAGCTCTACTTGTAATTAGTAAAAAATATTATAAAATTGATTCATTGATTGATTGATTGATAAAAATAGAGAGGGAGTTATGGCTATGACAATAGAAACTAGAAAAAAGGTACCTCGTGTTGAAAGCAAAAAGGATCTAAAACCAAAAAAAAGTATAAATACATTGTTAATCATACAAAAATTTATGATACGAAAAATAATTTGAAATATTGTAAATTTTTTTTTTGGTTTTTTAAAGTTAAGGGTAAATAAACCCTTAAACTTACAGTAACGAACAAAAGTATTGGCACAGTAAATTTTTCGCAATATAGGCAAAGTATTTTTTAGAAAAATTCCAAGTATGCAGTTTAATAATCCATTCAATTTTAGTTTATCAAAGTGCAGGTTTGAAGTTGCTTGAAAATCTGAATATAAAATATAAAATTGCAAATTAGTATGCAGATAGTATGCACAAAGTTTACACATTTGATTTTTATGTGTTTTACTGTTTTATGAACTATGTTTTTATAAAAAATTATCGGAAATAAATTAAAAATTTTGCATATATGTAATGCGAAAATTTACTTTGCCAAAACACTTCGACACTGTACATATAAAAAAATACATACAGTAACTTCTCCCGTTACAATAGTAAAAAATATGTAATTTGCTTTGTAGTGCAATCTTGCGGTTCTTTAAATAAAAAAATAGATATCAGAAATTAATTTGTATTAAAAAAAATATATCTGTAACACTTTATTAAATATTAATCTGCATATTTTATCAATTCGTCGGAATATGTTTTTATGTATGTTACCGCGTAACTTTGGACTACGTTATCCGTTTTCTATAATTCTTTTTGAAAGGAAAGGTGGTTCCTCAGAGGTAGTCTCCTACTAATTGAGTGTAGATCCGATAATTGGGCCATGAAGAAAATAACGGTACTCTTAAATTTGTATATGAGAATTGAAGTCGGTTTTGTTTTTTTGTTTAAATTTTACTCCAGTGTCCACAGCTTCTATAAAAGAGTCGTAGGCCATATTTTTTTGTAAGTTCAATTGTGGAACATTTGTATGAACTGCTTCGGCTAATACTTCGGCTTTTGTTCTCTTTTTATATCGAGGCTAAGTGCATTGTTGGATGGGGTGATATCATTGCCAAACATGATAGTACTTTGTTTGCCATCAATAAACACTAACTTGACGGCATTCCCACGACAGCCGGTTCTACGTACCGGAATGACTCGGGTTTTACCCGATCAAGGGCTGTTGTTTCGGCGATCTAACCCCGTTTAGGTCGGCGAAGTATCTCAGAAGTTGTTCGTCCATAGGGCTACATTCACTACGTATTCTTCTACTCAGGGCTGGCATCGAGTCAAACCCAGGGCCAGAAATCTACACCTGCTGTGTATGCCGGAGACGACTACACCACAACTCCACCTCTGTCAAGTGTAATGCCTGCGATGGGTGGAGTCACCTTAGAGTCTGCTCAGGACTACGGACACATCGACAGTGGACCACGTCGTACGTGGCCCCCTGTTGCTCAAACAGAGCAGCCTCCACGGCCAACCTCAGTCCACCCGAGCAGCCTCACACAGTCACCACAACACAACAACATAATAACACCACAGACCATACCACAGCCACGACAGACCACATAACACACACAACCGCACCACCACCCACACGCCGCCGCCAACAACTCCTGGTTCCCCCTACAATCTGCACGGTATGTCAGACCAGGATATTCCGTAATGTGACATCAGTCAAATGCAACACCTGCCTTGGCTGGTGCCACTTTAGGGCATGCTCAGGTCTGCGTACCACGCGAGATTGGACTGGGAACTTCGAGGGCTCGTGTTGCGCTGCTCGGTCGCAGACCCCAACTGCGACGCCTCCCGCCACCACCACAGCCGGTTCTACGTACCGGAATGACTCGGGTTTTAACCGACCAAGGGCTGTTGTTTCGGCGATCTAACCCCGTCTAGATCGGCGATACCCACCAATCATTATTCGTCCATGGAGCAATACCTTGCAGCCGGATTGCTCCGCATCCTTCTACTCCGGGCGGGCGTAGAGCCCAACCCCGGACCTGAAATTTACTTCTGCTGTGTTTGCCAGAATCAACTCTACCCGAACTCCACTTCGGTTAGGTGCAACTCCTGCAACGGATGGAGTCACCTAAGAACCTGCTCTGGCCTTAGGTCTCACCGGGAGTGGACCACAAACTTTGTGGCTCCCTGTTGCTCAAGCCAAATGGCACAATCAGCCTCCACGGCTACCCACTCGCGTAATGCACGGGTGCGACCTAGCACCCGAAGAGCCTGCACGACCCCCAGAAGCCCCCCTAAGCAACAGCAAACCACCCAACACACCCCACCAACACAACCTACCGGCCGGTCCCACTCGCGAGCGCGAGAAAACCAGCAGCTACTGGTTGCCCACACCATCTGCTCCGTGTGCCAGAACAGAATATACCGGAATGTGACATCAGTCAAATGCAACACATGCCTTGGCTGGTGCCACTTCCGGCTATGTTCTGGTCTACGCACCACACGCGAGTGGACTAACAACTACAGCGCCCCTTGCTGTAGTGCACCGCCGGCGCAGACAACAACGCCCACATCGCAGCCACCTACCATCAGGCTGCAACAGCAACTGCGTCAGGCGCAAC
The DNA here is from genome assembly GCF_013731165.1 of Rhagoletis pomonella. Taxonomy (NCBI): domain Eukaryota; kingdom Metazoa; phylum Arthropoda; class Insecta; order Diptera; family Tephritidae; genus Rhagoletis; species Rhagoletis pomonella. The sequence continues at coordinate 867 of NW_023466364.1, read as the reverse complement.
AGGCCCAAGGTAGGCCCCACACTTCCCTCACTCCCCGTATCGCGACCAGCCTCCCAAGGCATACGAACGTACTCCAACTCAACTGCAACGGACTCCAGAGCAAGATTGAGGAGATAGCAGTCTTCATGGGTCGGCACGGCATATTGATAGCTGCGGTCCAAGAAACGAAGTTCACAGCAACTCAACTTTGTTGGGTTGCGCCGCCTACAATGTGCTCCGTAACCCTCGCTAGGGCAGGCACCTTGTCGTTGGTGCGGGGGCTTAGCTGCATCACCAACCAGCCCTCTTCTGGTTTGAGGTAACGCGGATGTGCAGACCTCCGCGCTACCTTCTCTCTAGACTTGGGCTGCTGGAGAACAGTGACCAAGAACTGCCACCTCCTAATCCAGGGTGTTAAGCGACACCGTGCCTATTGGACGGTTTGCAGCCAGGAGGGTATAAACCGGCTGTATTCGAACGGCGCCTTTCCGACACCGGGCCGCATCGGGGAGTAACGGTGGCCTTACCGCGACAAGGGGCGCTGGCGCGGCGGACTTTTGAGATCCCCTATGAAAATTTAGACCACTGAGCTCGCCTCGTCGAGCAGGTGGTCGTACGAACAAGATGATGACAAAACAACAAAAAAACAACCAAAAAAGGAAAAAAACACAAAACTCAACAGCCACAACAACAGCTAGCACAGCAACAACAACACCCGCGGCTTCAAATGCGGTAGGTGTAACTGTAACAGGCACAACTAAGGTACTGGAGACGCCAAGAAACAGCAGCGCGTGGGAAGGCCCAAGAAGTGCTGGGCGGAAAGGCAGTTTCCTGGACCAGCTAACCGCCGAGGAGGCAGCGCTGTTCATCGAACATGCAAGGGACGAT
>NW_023466363.1:7340-7599 GCF_013731165.1 Rhagoletis pomonella | reverse complement strand
GTAGCCACACAACTCAGCAACACGAAGAACACCAGCTATAACAGAAGTGACTCAGAAACATACGAGACAGTCAGCACGGAGCTGTGGTCGTGAACGCACAGCTACAAACGAATAGCGCACGACTTGTTGATAGGCGACTAAACAAGGCTTGTCTATTCAAGGGTAGAGTGCCGCCACTCCGCAGTACACCGTGAGTCAGCCGACGGCGACGCCAGCCGCGCACCAACGGAGAAGCGCCGAAGTCACCCAGCAGCCGCGC
>NW_023466363.1:0-7330 GCF_013731165.1 Rhagoletis pomonella | reverse complement strand
CAGCCGCGCACCAACGGAGAAGCGCCGAAGTCACCCAGCAGCCGCGCTCCAACGGGGAGCGCCAGCAGTCTACGCGTCAGTAACGGAGCTGTGGTCGTGAACGCACAGCTACAAACGAATAGCGCTCGACTTGTTGATAGGCGACTAAACAAGGCTTGGCTATTCAAGGGTAGAGCGCCGCCACGCCACAGTCCACCGCGAACACGCGCGACAGCGACGCCCGATCGTGGGATAACAGTGCGCTGGCAGAGCAGAGCGCCGACATCGCACAGAAGCAGAGGGCCGGCATAGTAACGCCGACGTCACATACTAGCAGAACGCCGACACAGTAGCGCAGACGCCGCCTGGTAGCAGGGAACCGACGTCGCACAGAAGCAGAGCGCCGGCGTCGCACAGCGACAGAGCGGCGATACAGCAGCGCCGGCGTCGCACAGCGACAGAGCGGCGATACAGCAACGCCGATAGAACAGCACCGTTAGGAATTTACGTCCCGTTAATGATATTATGTTTGTAATGTTAAGAATTCCCACGTGATAGAAAATAAGCAGCAATTAAATAAAGTACTATTTGCAAAGGCCCCACAATATAAATTTATTGTAACGGACCCTGGGCACGGCGAGTATACCCCAGCATAGAAAACAGAAGCATCGGGGCCTTAACAGGAAAACGCTTCGTTACAATTGGCGCCCGAGCAGGGACTCTGCAAATAGTACAATACGAGAACATTTCGAAGCCAATAATTAAACCAGTCATGACAGAACCAGTGAGCATAGCGTGGCTGGACAGCGTATCCAAGGAACAGTTGGTGTCCATCACACAAGAACTGGGCATCGAGCACACAGGCACCACTCGAGAGATAAAGAAACGGATAGCGGCATGGGCCGCCAAAGCACTCGTCGACCCGGAACTTCACGCAAAATTTCTCGCGATGGAAGCAGCATACAACGAACAGGAGGCCCACTGGAGAAACGAAAGCGAACCAAAGACACCGTTAACCGTGAATCAAGGCGAAAGAACCGCTAATGTGCCCGTTAGGCCGCCAACGCAGAGCCAGTTCGCATATCCACCACCAAGACTACAACCGCCAACGACATCCATCGCACCAAACGCTGACGTGCTAAACAACGGCAACCATGTGCCGACCGTTACCTTTGCGCCCATCATCGACCAGGTACGCAAGTGGTCGGTGAAGTACGATGGAGGACGCGACCCGTTGGCGTTTGCAGAACGATTGGAGGAGTTAGCCGACGTCTACGCATTAAACGTAGACCTGTTACCAAAGACGATGCCTGAATTGCTAAGCGGCACTGCCCTCCAGTGGTACCGCAACAACAACGAACACTGGAGCACCTGGCACTCATTCAAACGTGATTTCCTGAATTTTTTTCTGCCGACCCAGTATTTTGAGCGTTTGGAAGACGACATCAGGCAACGGAGGCAGCGCCCGCGAGAAAAATTTAAGGACTACGTGATCGCGATCCAGAACCTGATGCGACGTGCAGCCTACAGCAACGAACAACGGTTGGAGAGAATCTTCCGTAATAGTCACGCCGATTACTTACTGTACATTAAACGGCGGGATTTTAACACCTTGCCGGAGCTTCTAGCGCTAGCGGAAGAGTACGAAGGCATACAAGAAAGTCGTCGACGTGCCCCAGAAGTATCACGGCATGAAGTAGCGAGGCACGTTGGTGACGACACCATTATGTCACCATCCCCACCGAGACAGGCATTTCAGCGACGACCACCACCACGCAGGGAACAGCATCATCGAGAGGCATCGTATAATAACGCCGCGAGGACCCCACCCCCTTCGAGAGCCACAATTCAAACTTATCATAGCGGCAACACATGCAGGAGGTGTGGCCAAGAGGGACACTACGCCCGAAGGTGCCGTAACCCACAGAAGCTGTTCTGTTGGGAGTGTGGCCGGGCCGACATACGGACAATAGAGTGCTGCCGGAGGCGTCCGGGAAACGACAGAGGGCTTCAGCAGAGGACCGGCGCGATGAAGCCCCCGCGTACAGCGCCGGACAACCAATAATTTTGAGCCAGGAACGCGGCCGCCTCTACGCCCTAATCTCGTTGGGTGGAGCGCCCGCGGAAGCCGTCATCGACACAGGAGCCTCGAGAAGCTTCGTGTCCGCCAGCGTGGCGGAGCAATTGGTTAGCTTGGGGAGAGGCAAAAAGATAACTGGGGCCATAGGAATCCTTATGGCCGATGGTACCAGGAACCAAATATCCGAGGCCGTGAGGACCGTAATCCGCCTCGGGCAAACGATCCACAACGCCGTTCTGTATGTCATGCCTGGAGCAATTGACGACATCATTTTGGGCCTAGACACATTAGGGGGAATGGGAGCTACGGTGTCCTGCGGCGGGCACCGCGTCGTATTGACGGAACCACCTATACAACCCACGTCGGCGACACCCAGCGAACCAACACCAAGCACCGAGAACCCCGAACCACCCGCCATGACGAACCATAGCCCACCAAGGAGCAGAAAAGGGAGGCGCCTTACAAGGCGACGGTCCGCAAGGGAGAATATCAATAGAATTGAACACGAGGATCTCAACCACGAAGATGAGGCAGCCCGCATACGCGACTTTCTAGCCGAAGAACTGCAAAAATTCGAGAATATTAGCGGAGTAGCCACCGTGGGAGAGCACCGGATCATCATGACTGATGAACGTCCCATCAAACAGCGGTACTTCCCGCGCAACCCTGCGATGCAATCTGTAATCGACACGGAAATCGATGAGCTACTCAAGAAAGGATGTATTGAGCCGTCTCGCAGTCCGCACAGTGCGCCGATCGTACTAGCCCGGAAGAAGAACGGCAAGTGGCGCTTATGCGTGGACTACCGGCAGCTCAATGCCCGGTCAGTACCGGACGCATACCCCTTGCCGAGGATACAGCACATACTGGACAAACTGCGCCAGGCAAAGTACATAAGTAGTTTAGACCTCAAGAACGGGTACTGGCAGATACCCCTGGAGCCCAAGAGCCGCCCGTACACAGCCTTCACCGTACCGGGACGCGGCCTGTTTCAGTGGCGCGTCATGCCGTTCGGCCTACATTCCGCCCCCGCCACATTCCAGAGAGCGCTAGACCAAGTCATCGGCCCGGAAATGGAGCCCTACGCGTTTGCCTACCTCGACGACATAATCGTCATAGGCTCCACCTTCGACGAACACGTGGAACACTTGCGGGAGGTACTCCGACGACTACAGCGGGCCAACCTGTGCATTAACCCCGAGAAGTGCGACTTTTTTAAAAGGGAGCTCCGGTACTTGGGCCACGTCATTAGTGACAAGGGTATACACACCGACCCCGACAAAGTTGCCGCCATCAAGGAACTAAAACCACCGACCAACGTGAAGGAGGTACGCCAATACCTCGGCATAGCTTCCTGGTATCGCCGGTTCGTACCCGACTTCGCTGCGCTAAGCCAACCACTCACCGCCCTCCTGAAGAAGGGTAAACACTGGAGGTGGGGAACTGAGCAACAGGAAGCGTTCGACGTGATAAAAAGAAAACTCACCGAGGCCCCCATCCTCGCGTGCCCAGACTTCAGCAAGAAATTTACCCTGCAAACGGACGCGAGTAATTTCGGCCTAGGGGCAGTACTCACACAGGAGTTGGAAGGCGGCGAACGAGTAATCGCATACGCAAGTCGGAAACTTAATAAGGCAGAGATCAATTATTCGGCCACGGAAAAGGAATGTTTAGCCATAGTCTGGGGAATACGCAAAATGAGGCCCTATCTAGAAGGATACCGATTCAACGTCATAACCGACCACATGTCACTAAAATGGTTAAATTCGATCGAAAGCCCCTCAGGTCGCATAGCGCGATGGGCCCTGGAATTGCAACAACACGCCTTCGACATCGAGTACCGCAAAGGAAAACTGAACTTAGTCGCGGACGCACTGTCTCGACAGCCACTGGAGACGCTACTACGAACAACAGTGGCGGAACCACGATGCAAGTGGTGGCACAGACGGGTCGAAGAAATGCGTACCAACCCGGAAAAATACGCCGATTACATGATACAGGAGGGGCAGCTCTACCGTCATATCCCGTGTCGATCCCAGGACGAGGAAGCAGTCCCCTGGAAACTGTGTGTGCCCAGCCCCCTCCGTCGACGAGTACTGAGGGAAAACCACGACATACCAAGCGCGGGGCATATGGGTATTCGCCGAACAGTAGCACGGATTGCCAATCGGTATTATTGGCCAGGAATGTTTCGCGACATCAGCCGGTACATCCGTCAATGTGAGTCCTGCCAGAAGTACAAGGAGGCACAACACAAACCAGCCGGCAAGATGCTCTCGCAGGTCGCTCAAGAACCTTTCGCCACGGTGTGTGCCGATTTCATCGGACCCCTACCACGGTCCACGCATGGCAACACCATGCTACTTGTGTTTTTCGACAGATTTAGCAAGTGGGTCGAGTTGGTCCCCATGAGACAGGCCACAGCGGAAGGACTTCGCCGCGCGTTTAGGGAGCGTATCCTCGCCCGATTTGGTATACCCAAAGTCTTCATCTCGGACAATGGTGTACAATTTACTAGCACGCTCTGGCAGCGCTACCTCCAGGAGGTGGGGGTGCGCCAACAATTTACGGCCCCGTATACACCCCAAGAAAACCCGACGGAGCGCGCCAACCGCACTGTAAAGCGAATTATCGCACAGCTTACGAAGACACAACATAGGCGGTGGGATGACCTCCTCCCAGAAATCACACTCGCCGTAAATACGAGCGTCACAGTCTCCACAGGATACAGCCCAGCGTTCCTGGTGCAAGGACGAGAACCACGACTACCAGGAGCACTCTTCGACGAAATAAATATCGGGACTGGCGAAATAGCCCCGACGGCCGAGGAAAAGTCCACAAGGATGCAGGAAGCATTCAGGATCGTCAGACAAAATATGGAACGTGCCACGACCGACCAAGCGCGCCATTATAACCTGCGTCGCCGGGAGTGGAACCCAAAAGTCGGCGAGCTGGTCCTCACCAAAGAACGTCATCTATCTAAGGCAGCAGAGGGGTTTGCGGCAAAACTAGCCCCTAAATATGCCGGCCCCTACCAGATACTCCGATACGTTTCCCCGGTCATCGTGGAGCTACGGAAGACCGACGACGGAAGGACAAGAACGGCGAACCTGGCCGACCTGAAGGCGTACAAGACGGCCGAATTACAACAACTTAGCAGCACGGAAGAGGAGGAAAAGAACCATAAAAGAAATTAAATTAAAGTTCTAACCCCAACGAAAAAAAAAGAGGGAAGGGAATTTAAAATAAAATAAATAAAGTTGGCAAGACCGTCGCACCAGTGGAGACCGTCACTCGATCGTCAACTAGCGGACCAACCACACGTGAATAAACGGAGGAATTTTCTAAAAAGGTGAAAATCAATCAACCATGAACATGGAAGGATTAGACAAGATGGAAAAGAGTGTGAAGCGCTTGCGTGAACGCATAGCCGAGGAAAATGCGAAGCGACCGCGGACCCAGATGCTTGGCGTGGGGCCGACCATAGGTCCACGGGATGCTGCCCGCGCACGCGCCGAAGCCGCCGACGCCGCCGCGATGTACGCGGCACTCACGCACGCTACTGGAGAGACGCGCAACCAGCAGCCAGCAATGGCGGCCCAGTTAGCCGCTAGGCGGACCGCCGTCGCACGCGCTGCCAGCAGACATGCCGTCACCATCCACGCGGAAATGACCCGCGCTCTGTCAGTGCACGCGATCGCCGCTAACGCAGCCGCAAGGTACGCGACCACAGCCAGCATGACGGCGGGCACCCACGCTGAAAATGCCGACACCGCACAGGCTACAACAGCACGCGCCGTCACAGCCCAAGCAACTGCACGACAGATCCTCGCCGCGCGCACGGCCGCCGTACACGCGACAGCGGCGTTCACCAACGCAGCGCGCGCCGCCGACGAAATCACCGGGCGCACCCTAGCCTCTTCCCCATCCTTCAGTCCTTCGGGGGACGACAGGTACAACACCGCCGGGGCAGCCGCCTTCTCGGTGAGGAGGGTAGCTTCAGATCACGACACTAGACACGGGAGCGGAATGGACACGGGCAAGACTGCGTCCACTGGTAGCCCGCCCAACGAAAGTACAACAAGCGACAGCGCATCGCACACCACCTCATCGGAGACCAGCACGACCACCGATAGCCCAACAGGCGAGAGTCCCGCCAGCGACAGACCGGCTAACCAGGACACCGACATGGCGTTGGCCGAACACCTTGAAATTGAGCTATCCTCGGACGAGGAACAACCTCCGCAGGCGTCGACGGGCCCGCGAGCAATTTTCCCGCCAGGACCAGGCGGAATAGCGCTGTATGAGGCCGACCTGCGGACACTGACAGGACCCTATTGGGTGACAGACACAGTCATCGATGCCTGGGCAAAGGGCCTGGAAGCCACGCTCAACATACGAGGTACCGTACTCAGCCCATTCGTTGTCTGGCAATTGAGCAAACCCGACAGGGGAGAGAATTATCAGCGCATCCACCGGTGGCTACGCCACACCGACCTTTTCGGCCAACGGGTTGTCCTCGCGCCACACAATGTCTCGAACCACTGGTACCTGCTCGCCCTCGCCAACCAGGAGATGACCCACCACATAACAGATAGCGAATGTTGGCACGACATCAACATTTGGGTGGCCGACTCCAGGAAAGTAGGAAGGGTGACACACGCGGTAGAGGAATGGAGAGAGTTTCTCCGGTGGGAATACCAGCAGCGACATCAGCGTGAGGCCCCCCACATACGGGAGGTACATCTGGAGGTACCACAGCAGACCAACGATAACGACTGCGGAATATACGTGGTGGAAACTATCGAGAGGGTGCTGAGATACGTCGGACGCGGAGAAGGAGGGCCGGGGTGTATATCAGGCCCGTTCACGGCGACCATGGCGGCGCAAAAACGCGCGCACATGCTGAAGGTATTCCAGCAACCACCGGAGGCAGGAACACCACCGCCACCACCACGACCCACAGAGCCTCCAGAGGCAACAACACCACTACCCTCACCGCCACACACACCAGTACCACCAGAGGTAGCACCACTGTCAGCGTCACCCCCCCGAACACCAGCACCGACTGAAGCAGTATCACAACCACAATGCTCGTCAACACCACCAATGGGACAAACGGTAATCCCCGCCGACGAAATCGACGGGCCAGCACTAGACCAGTTCCCGGAGATCGCCGAGAGGGCCCGGAAGGCTATACGCGACATAGCAGAGGGAACCTGCCCGTCCTGTGTGAGGTTCCGCGCGGGAGGATACCGAGTCAACGTATAC